>NC_137893.1:71204109-71356771 GCF_963455335.1 Martes martes | reverse complement strand
CTCTCTCCCTGTATATGTTTTCTGCCTAAAACCTGCCAGTTTCAAGTTTTTTGAACCATTTTGATTTATCACATAGGGAGTACTTCATTTACCAAGGAGAGAAAAAGTAAAAATACTATACTTCTTCTTTTGAGTGTATCAAGAGTTTCCTCATTCCTTTTTATCATGCACATAATTCATTATATAGATGTATAACTTATTTAATCAGTCATGCATTATTGACAGATATTAGATTGTTTCTAGTCTTTTGCTATTACCAAAAAATCCCATAGGAATATATATAACATATGTAGGATATTTCCCAGAAGTAGAATTTCTAGGTCAAAATTCTAGGCATTTGTAATGTTGACAGCTTTGCTGAGTTCACCTTCATAATGGTTTGTGCCACTCATACCTGTGAGTGTCTGAGAATGCCTGGATCTCCTAACTCTTGCCATAAGGGAATATTACAAGTATTTTGAGGTTTTGACAGCATTAAAAAATGAAAAAAGTTTTACTGTATTTTAAATGAGCAGTTGTGGAGCTCCTGGTGGCTCAGTTGGTTAAGCGTCTGCCTTTGGCTCAGGTCAGGATCCGAGAGTCCTGGGATTGAGCCCCGAGTCAGGCTTCCTGCTCAGTAAGGAGTCTGCTTCTCCCTCTCCCTCTGCCCACCTCCCAACTCATGCTCGCTTGCTCTCTCTCAAATAAATAAAATCTTTAAAAAAAACTTAAATGAGCAGTCCTATTATTATGAGTGAGGTTCACTGTCTTATTGGAAGCCTAACAGCCACTAATGAGTAGTCCCTTTGTATTTTCTGTGTTTTTGTGTTAGTTGCTGGTCTTTTTTGTTGTTGTTGATTTATAGGAACTCTTCAGGTATTAGGAAAATAATTTCTTTATCTATAATAGAAGTACTTTTGGTTTTATCAACTTTCCCTCATCAGAAATTCTGTGTTCTCATGAGATAACTGTGAGAGAATATGGGCTTTGTGCACCTCTAGAGGGTAGTTCTTTGCTAATTTCTCCATTTTTTACATGATTAGATTTTATTTCTTCTGGTGTTAATTGTACTAAATTATCCTCCTAAAAAATTTACCTTTCAATCCAGGTTTCAAAGCACTTTCTAGAGTGTATTTTTTCATAGAATATATTGAATCTTTGGTAATTTTTTGTCTTCTTAATCTATCAATTTCTGAAAACCAAATAACAAAAAAACAACCTTTTGAAATCTCTCACTGTGATTGTGGATTTGTCTAGTTTTCTTCTAATGTGTCAGTTTTTGCTGTATATGTTTAAGGCTGTATAATTAGATACTTTCAACCTTAGAAGTACTTTAGTTTCCTGTATTTTCTGAAATTTTGTAACTTACTCAAAAACCAAGTTTTCTGGTTGCCTACTATATACCAGATTCTTAAATAATTTTAGGGCATAACATTTTTCAGAAAAAGAATGATTGACCTAAGATTTTATGGAAATCCTAGCAAAATCAAGTAGAGGCAATGCCTTAGAACAAAAGAATGTAGGGAATTGCAGCATATAGAGAATGCCTAAAATATAAACAAATGACTTGCTTATATATCTATTAGAAAGTCCATAAACTTCCTCAATTACTTCACTATATTCCAGTGAGTAAATATCAACCTGCATCTGCCTAATTGAGAAGCATGAAGCTTAATTTTATTTTCCCAAGAAAAATCAGAAAAAGCCAGATATTTCATTTTTGGTAACCTCAGTTGTTAAATTGTTTCCCGTATTGTGTAGATTCACATCTCTTTGATCAATGGGAGACCGAGTGCTGATGACCCCTCTCCTGAACTGTTAGAATTTACCTCTGCTCGCTACATTCGCCTGCGATTTCAGAGGATCCGGACCTTGAATGCTGATTTGATGATGTTTGCCCACAAAGACCCAAGAGAAATAGACCCGATTGTCACCCGAAGAGTAAGTTATGATGAATCCTAGTGTGGCCTGTAAGTGGTATTGGTAATTGTTAAATAACATTTAAAAGTCCCTTTCAGTGATTCGTAGGAGTGGCTGTTACCAGACACCTATTCAACATAACCTCCGTTTGTTCAAAGCCAACCTCTGCCCCTTTTCCAATATGGAGCATTTATCAAACTTTTTAACACTTCTAAACTTTAATTTCTTCATTTGTAAAATGGGCATGACAGTACCTAGTTCATCGTCTTATTTTTGATGACCGAGTTTTTTGTCGTCACTTGAGGGGATCTGAACTCCTATCGCAATCAGCACTAGGGGGTTACTACGGGAGGTGCTATGACTTTGAAACATTTTTGGCCACAGTCCACACTAAGAAATGTATTTTCTATCATAACTCAGTACATACATATGCACATATACATCTCAGTATGTCTTACACTTTAATGTGAATAGAATTAGCTGGTGATATTGTGGAAATGAACATTCTGACTTGGTAGGTCTAGGGCAGAATTGAAAAACAATAATTCTAGCAAGTTTTTAGGTGACGTAAGTGTCGCTGTTCTGTGAACCATTTTGCCCAATCAAATAATTTAACTTTATTAATGAATGAATTGCAACCCATAATTTTAAAAAGTGCTACTGTGGGGGGAAGCCGATCGTGTACCCTATTTTATTGTCTTTTATAAATAGGATATCAGGGGGAAGAAAGGTGATGGCATCTCTTTTAATAGATCTTTGAAAACAGGAGCTAAGAGAAATGATGTCTTCCAGGGTTAACCTAGAATTTGTGGATTATTACGTAAGTGATCAGTCCAGGTTACTAAAGTAATAATTGCCTTTTTTCCTACCTAGCACTCACCATATCCCTAGTTTATGTCCCATTCCTGAGAAGCTGCTGTACAACCAAGACATTGTTATAATTCAGCTATAAATCCATAAAGCAAATCCATGCTAAGAGAATATCTACTTTATGACTAGAGGTGAAAGCTGAAATCAGATTATAGAGAGAAACGGAGATTGTGAGACAAAGCACTTAATTCTAGAACGATGCACTTAGTTCTAAAAGGTCTGACTGTTCCACCAGTTACAAATGGCTGAACAAGCAGACCGAATATCGAAGGGCACCACTTTTCACAGTTCATGAATACCCCTTATGTATATTTTCTTCTCATTACTTAACTTACCCACACCTAACCACTCCATCATCCCAAACATAACTTTTTAAATTTGATTATCCCCATACAACACACATTGGATGTTTTAGTGCCCTGCATTTTCCAAACCTGAAATAATTTTACCTTGCACTACCTTTCAGCATATTGTAAATAATCTTATGCAGAAATATTATTTTACTGCATTGTTTAGATTCTTTACATGTTTAAAAAATCACCTTTAATTATCATTTTGACATGACTTAAAAATATACACTGAGGAAGACTGAATAATTTTGAAGTGAAATTTAATCTTTTCCGACAGTATATTTAATGGAGGAAAAAAATCAATGTAAATAAATATGTTCCTTTTATCATCTTTTGCAGAAGGCAGAGTGGGGGTTGGGATGCACATCTATTATTTATAACTTCATTGTATATGAGCCTTTAAAATAGTGCAATAAAATGCAACATATAAATAAGCTTTTTGAAAGTGCTCAAGTTCAGTAAAAACTACATATAAATTTAAATATATAAAAGTAGAATATTGAGAGTTGTTGGGGGGAGGAGGGACGAGAGAGGGTGGTGGGGATATGGACATTGGGGAGGGTACGTGCTATGATGAGTGCTATGAAATGTGTAAACCTGGCGATTCACAGACCTGTACCCCTGGGGATAAAAATACATTGTATGTTTATTAAAATACATTAATTTAAAAAAAAGAAAAAAAATAGAATATTGAATTTCAGCTCTTCATGACTCAAAAGTGAAGCATTAGGCATTTATATTTAAAGAAAATTTCCCAGTTTTAAAAGCATCTACAAAAATACTATATCAGCTTTCTGACCAAATATCCCTATTCGTATCTATATTATTAAGTGATGAATTTAGTGAAAAGCAGACTTTTACATTACCTAAACTTCTGGCAAGTTTCATTTCAAGTTCCAGGTCTAAGTATATCAAGAAACAAAAGTGACAAAAAAAATTATAAAAGATACTCTATATAAACAACAAAAATAAATAGGAAAAAAAGAAGTAAATGGAAAAAGGAAATTTGTAGCTAGGGAACTCAGATTTGTATTCACCTACTTATTCTTGCTGGGTTTTGTAATGTGAATAATTGGAATAATAGAACTATTTACCACTGAAATGGTTATTTGGATTCTATAAGATAATGTACTCTCATGATTACAAAATGTTATATGCATATTAATTAAAATTTATATATAGTCCAGTACTATCATTATAAATTATCTTTGAAAATAGGTGGGTAGATTAAAATAATTAAAAACATAACCTTATGTTAATTTCAAATAGGAAAGTAATCACACGGACTAATTTTAACGTAATAAAAAAATAGCAAGTGTCCCTCCCATGTAGTTTACTCCTTATGTTATGTTAAATCAATCCTGCAGTTCATTACATTTTATTTCCTCTTAATATAGTTAAGAAACATTTTGTTTTGAGCATGATTTCCTCTAAATATGTTGAGTTTCTTCAAATCCATCGAGTAAGACAGTCCGCATATGATTAATGAACACTGAGCTTCCTATAATGGCAATAAAGGGAGTTTTCTTTCACAAAAGTACATAAAACAACTTTTATGAAGAGTAATTGCCCTGACCAACCCCCACCCTGCCATAAAAACGTGCTCTCAATAATAAATACTCCAGCACAGACTTTGTATGTCTGTGGGAAGGAAATTTCTCAAATGCCCCCCACATGTAAATCAGAGGTGGTCTTTCTCTGGGCTCTGATCACAGGGCAAGGAGTTAACTTGATACCTTTTGTGAGCCCTCCATTGTTCCGTTGTTCCCTCCTGCTTCAAACTAAGGATGAAAGCAGAAAGTAATGTTTTTAAGCGAATGTTCCCTTTTGTTACTTACACCTTGCAGTCATCTTAACAGGATTTCTCTCTGGATTGCTTTTTGCAGTATTACTACTCGGTCAAGGATATTTCGGTCGGAGGGATGTGCATCTGCTATGGTCATGCCAGGGCTTGTCCGCTTGATCCAGTGACAAATGTATGTATATTTATAGGGTACTTAGCAAGATGAAACTCTCAACTGTCAAATGTTTCATGAGCCGCTTTGCTGACAGGGATGCTGTGAATGGGTGTCAGATCCTCACTTAGACGGTGTAACAGAAAGCCATGCCAGGGTGAAATAGAGCCAGCAGTTAGGATGATAGACTTTGAAGTCAGCCACCACAGTATCAGAAAACGGATTAGTTGGGAATTTTTTGTTGTTGTGTGTTTTTCTTTTTTTCCCCAAAAAGCCTCCCAAACTGGTCTATTTTGAAACCTCTCTAGCGATGACAGCCTGCTGTATGATTTAGCTTTAGAGAATGACTGCCATCCGTCAACCTGACCATTTCTTTTAAAAAGTTTTCCTCAAAGAAACTAATGCAAACAAATGAAAACTGCACGTGGAAGTAGATAGGAATGGCCGCGGAACAGGAGGATGCAGTAGGGCCTGGGCCACACGGCGCAGAATTGAAGAGCATCTTCAAGAGAGTAATGAAACCACCGGGTCAGAAAATGCTAGAATGCTTTCGGCTTGAATTTTTCATTAATGCCCTCATATTAAATAAGCACCACCTAAAAAGAAGATGAATGGATATCTGTTTTTCTCAGTCATAAACTGGTAAAATACAAAATCATCTATTTTATATTATAGGGAAGAAACATATTCAGTAGTAAGATCAGTGAGCATAGTTACTTATGTACGGATTTTTTTTTTCCTTTAAAACCAGGATACAAATGGTATTTCTCTCAAAGCTGGCTTTCTGACTAATGCATCATAACGTTACTTCCTGGGGAGGTTCAAATGCCTTAGCCTATTCTCTGGGGCAGGTTATGGTGCAGCTTTCTGCAAGCTGTGGCTGTTGTCTCTCATGTGTTCCTCAAGCTATGAGAGCCCACAAGGCAGCCTTGCAGGCCCCGTTCCACACGATGCATTGGACTCTACTTGGAGCACACACAGGCAGGAGATTCAGTCCTGGGACATTAGATTTCTATTAGACCTGTGGCCTTTAGTGCCTAGGAATCTATTCTCTTCTTCCCACACCCCTAAATGCTAACAGTACTTTGCCTTAAAGTGGACACATCCAAACCAGAAACGCTATAGATCTCAGGAATCAGAGAAGGGAGTTTAGTCTTCAAGACAGTCCTCAGTTGGGCCTGTGCTGTCTTCCAGACCTGAGTCCAGTGACTCCAGAACAATTCTGGACCTCCTCAGGCTGGTGTTGACTGAATATATCCACTCCTTAGGCTGGTACTTCTTCCTTTCCAGACGGACAGAAGTTTCACATTTTGGCACCTGTGCTCAGAAAAGTTCTCTCTTCTCTTCCTTCTACCTTCTAGGGAAAGCCCTTTGTTAATGGTTCCCAAAATACTAAAATTATGCTTTTCCCCCAATATTTGACTAGAAATCCCGCTGTGAGTGTGAGCATAATACATGTGGAGACAGCTGTGATCAGTGCTGTCCAGGATTCCATCAGAAACCTTGGCGAGCTGGGACTTTTCTGACTAAAACAGAATGTGAAGGTATGATCCCTAGAATTCAACAACGTCTGTTGTTCTTCCTTTTCTGGGACACAGGTAATATAAACATGTGGTGATTTTAGGTAAGTGCATGTTTCCAGTTTATGTATTTTATCCAAGGCAATAGCTGGTAGGCTCTTTTACCCTACTGTTTTACTCAGTTTTGTTTTGTTTAATTTGATAAATATTACTAAACACGTAGACTTTACCACTGTGTGGGAATTACGAGAAATAGATAAAAGCATAATAAAAGCATACTTTTTACAAAAGTACACTTACTGTCATCAGAGTAAATCTTAAGCTTATAGCATTATATGAACACACACACACACACACACACACACACACAGTTGACCTCGAATAATGTGGAGATTAGGGATGACAACCCCCACACACAGTCAGAAATCTGGGTATAACTTCTGATTCTCTAGAAACGTAATAATTACTAATAGTCTGCTGTTGATCAAAAAAGCCTTACCAATAAGAGTCAATTAACATATATTTTATATATAATATAATGTATAATATACTGTATTCTTACCATAGTACCTAACTTTTTCATATTTTTGTATTCCTAGGCTACATGGATCATTTGTAAGTTTTTTAAATGGTCAAAAATCCCCCCAAATTTTTCCAATATATTTATTGAGAAAAGTCTATGTATACGTAGATCCACACAGCTCAAAAACCCATGTTGGTTAAGGGTCAACTATGTACACACATACACACACTCCACTAGAAATGCAAATAAACAACAAAACCTACACTATATAGAGACTAATTTTCTAATACATTTATATGTTTGTAAAATGGTTCTGAAACCAGTAGAGCTCCAGATTCTCCTTCCTTCTCCCTTTGTAGCTCGTTCCCTAGGAAACAGCTCTAGCATATCAATCATCTAATGCAGGAAGAAACAGAGGGGAGAGATTACACCTTTCCAACTAGAGCTATTATCATTACCTAAAAGACAAAACAAAAACACTCTGATTCATTAGCTATACTTATTAAAAGGTGGTGTTTGGGCACATTAGCTGGGAAGAATGTGAGAGTAAAAGGTAACAGAGAAGGCAAAAAAATCAAATTTATAGAAAAATATTTATTTTAATAGTAACAATATTTTAAATGTATGGTTTCTCATTAATAATAATATAAGATACTAATATTAGAAATGACACCAATGATAATCATTAGCATAAACTAGGCTGTAGCGATTATGGGATGGTGACAACCAAGAAAAAAAGCCAGTGATGAAAAATAGTAAAACAACTGGCTGTGAAAACACATGTCAACAAACACTCATTCATACTTGAATGTTAGCACTTTTTTTTTTTTTTTTGAATGTTAGCACTTTTGAAGACAATTGCATATGTCCAGTTTTTTCAGAAGGGAAATACTCAAGAAGTATAGCAGATGACTTTGTAGTCTAAAATTGTCAACTGGCCCAACATGGTAATAAGGATGCTAGAGACACCTGTGTTCTGGAGATCTGCTCAAGCCAAGATGAGACCTAAAAACAAAGACTTGTGCTGAGCTATAAATCCAAAATAACCATGATGCCCAATTCAGTTGAATTCAAATATTAATATTTTGTTGAGTCTCAGCTACACTTTTTTTTTTTTTTACTTTCATAAGTATATATGGCCCCCCCAAACAGGCTTGGTAGACATTTAACCCAATACCAACTTTGTATATTTATTAAAAAGAATTTTATCATGTATCGTGTGTCAGATATGGTAGGTTCTTAAAACTATTGAATTATAGCAAACATTCATCATAAAATCCCCCCAACCATAAAATATTTTCTTTTGAATTTTTAAGATTCTGCATATACTAATATACTATCAATGTCTTGAGTCCCTCCATTTTCTGTACTCACCTTTTTTGTCCTTTTATAGAAAAGATTTACTTACTTATTTTAGAGAGGGGGAGGGGCAGAGGGAGAGAGAGAATTGCAAGGAGACTTCGTGCTGGGCACTGAGCCTGATTCAAGGCTCCATCTCACAACCTTGAGATCATGACCTGAGCCAAAACCAAGAGATGGTGCTTAACCAACTGAGCCACCCAGGTGCTCCCTTTTTTTTTGCCTTTTGATTTGTGTCTGCCTGATTGTGAAGATGTTTTGTTAGAAATCACCCATGGTTACTGAGTTATATCTGTAGAAATGGGCCATCACCCCCCCCCACTGTGGTAAAAGGGCATCCAGAGTCCCAGCTTTTGTTTTCTTTGCATATCCCCTACCCATTCCTGACCATCCCTCATGTTCTCCACCGCTGCTCCCAGTGAAAGCAGACATTCATTCCTAAGAGTAAACTTAAGTGCAATGCCACTCATGTTCTCAGACTTCTTTCAATTTAATTATATTTCTTTTCTTCTGGTGGAATATCAGCAATCACAAGTGGGAGTAGCATTTGAGGGCAGGGGTTCTTCCTGTGGCCCCTGACATTCTCCCACGCAATTCTAATTTTGTAAAGTGATCTGCAAAATCCTTTAGTACACTTCATTTGTGTATGTGTGTTTACACAAGGAAACAAAAAGTTTAGCTTTAATTTGTGAGGAAAAGGGATGGGTAAAGCAATACAAAAGCACATCGCCACTTTTTACTATATATATATTTTTATTTTTTATTTTTATTTTTTTTAAAGATTTTTTTTTCTTAGAATTTATTTATTTATTTGAAGACAGAGATCCTAGGTAGGCAGAGAGGCAGGCAGAGAAAGAGGAGGAAGCAGGCTCCCTGCTGATCAGAGAGCCCGATGCGGGGCTCGATCCCAGGACCCTGGGATCATGACCTGAGCTGAAGGCAGAGGCTTTAATCCACTGAGCCACCCAGGCGTCCCTATATATTTTTTTTTAAATAGTGGAATTATGAAACAATCATCTTTTCTCATGGAACAGATGGGAGGCGGTATTTCCAAATTAAAAAAAAAAAAACAAAGTTTTTCTTTTTTGTCCACAAATTAGACACAAGAATCCAAACCATAGAACCTTGCATAAATGTCATGCTTTTGGCAATGTATGCATTCCTAAAAGCTTATATGAAAATTTTCTTTTCCAAGTTGAATTGTGTTCCAGTCACCTTAAGATGTAGAAAACCCCTTCTGTAACATGACAAATCCTTCTATGAAATGAATAATTACCTACTAATTCATTTGAGTTTAATTTGGATTTTCATCAATCTGGCTTACTTAAGGCAGGGTATATCTCTAAAAAGCAAAGAATATTTCTTCCCTTGCTAAGCCTATACTAAAGGCCATTTCTATCACATGTCGTAGTTAATTCTGTGAAATAGCAAACTGCTGATGGCAGAGTGAGAAATTGCTGTTTGTGACTGGGAACCATCCGTGTTCTCTGAGGCTATACATAGGGAACTTTGCAGGTGCAGTGCCTTTAAAAGAGCCATGGGAGCTGTAGGCAGAGAGCCCTGGCATGGAATGTGAAAAGCAGGGCTCCCCAAGCATCCCTGTTTTACCTACTTAGCTCATGGTTATAAATACTAAATCTAAATAATGTGTGAATCAATTTGCATTCCTCTATATTTCCCTTTACTTACACTGGAAGCAGAAATCTTGTCTGTTTCTTGCAATGTATTTTTACAACAGGATTTGTAAGAATTTTTGTTATTGTCCTAAAGGTATAAAAACGCTTATAATACCTAGAGATTTATATTTATGACTATAGGTTAGTCATATAGTTAGGTTAGTCATATAGTCTATGACTATAGAATAAAGTTTGAAAACTTTCCATCAGTATAGCAAGAATCCTATATTCTAAACCAAAGTCAATAGACCAGGGAAGGTATTTGCTACAAACAAGACAAGGAGATAGTATTCTTACTATATTAAGATGTCTTTTATAGCAATAAGAAAGAATTTTTAAAAAAGAGAGAGAATTCAATAAACCGGTTAAAAATGAGCAAAGATTAAAACAGGAAAAGAAAAGACTTAAAACCATCTAAAGAGATTCTCACACTTATAATGAAAGGAGTACCAGTTAAAACAATGAAAATACTCTTTTCAATTTGGCAAAGCTTATCATTCATTCACTTAACAAATACCTGAATGCTTACTATGTCCAGGAACAAATAAAGAGGGTTGATAATACATAGTGTTGGTGAGGCTATGTTTGAATTTTTATCATATCTGTTGGAGGGAAAGTAATCTGACATCACATTTTTGGAGGGAAATTTTTCAAGTTAATTGAAGTTGAAATTCGACTTGAAATTACACTTGTAGGAATTTAGCCTAGAGATGTGGTTGTATAGCAGCAGGACTATTTCCTGTGTCCCAGCCATTCCACTGGGTGTTTTGCACTCTCACAACATCCATAAAAGGGAAGCATAAAAATGTCACCAAGTGGGGCACTTGGGTGGCTCAGTGGGTTAAGCGTCTGCCTTTGGCTCAGGTCATGATCCCAGAGTCTGGGATTGAGCCGCATGTTAGGCTCTCTGCATGTTGGGCTCTCTACTCAGGGGGGAGCCTACTTCTCCCTCTCCCTTTGCCTGCCCCTCCCCCTGCTTGTGCTCTCTCTCTTTCTCTCTGTCAAATAAATAAATAAATCTTAAAAAAAAAAATCACACCAGAATTTAAATTTTCTTCTCAGAGTCGCTCATCTGGCAAATAGGAATCGGTATGACATTAGAACCCCCAGTCCTCCGCCACCTCCTTGGACTCCTACTATCTACTCAGTGTTACTTATAAAAGAGAAATCTGGAAACAATATAATTACCCATTAATAGGGTATTAAACACCCCATTCAAGAAGTACCCTGTGTAGCCATAGAGGAAACATGCTAATAGAGAAAGAGCTATACTTTTTACTGTTAGTAAAATTTGGGAATAGTTCAGAATAGTTTATAAATGTTTATAAACAGTTTATAAATGTTTCCCTTTCTGGGGTGGGGGAGACTAAACTGTGTGCCCCACACATAAATCTGTATACACACATGCACCCCTCCACACACATATGTGGAAGTCATTTAAGAATACCTGAGAAACAGCATCTGTGGAAGGAGATTCTGCATATCTTTTTCCCTAGTACCCATCCTAAAATAAATTTCCCCCTTTTATTTTAAAGTCTTACCCAATTCTTTCTGGGGGAATAATTTTTTCACAACTCTGAACTCCTATAATATGACATGAAACAGAGAAGGAGGAAGAAGAGAAGGGGATTGGAAGACAAGGAGGATCAAGGGGGAAGAGTGCTGGAAAAATCGATTAAGAACTTATTTACAAGGCATTATGCTAATGATTCTACAGGCATTTTCTCACTTAATGCTTTTAAATATTCCAATTTGGTAATTACTGTTGACCTCTCCATGTTTCCGGAAACGGAGCCTTGGTGAAATTAAGAAGTTCCCTACATCACATGACTCAGTACCGGATGGCCATGACTGGTGTAATACAGTGTGATCTCAGGCACTAAGCAAACCGGCTCTCATTTTGCCCTGGTTCCTTGGCACTTATGAGACAGTTCATCTCTCTTATCAGATAGAACTTGAAGGAATTTGCCAGCGTTAGCCCTGTGGACTCAGGAGCCTGAATTCAGAGTGAGGTTGGCAAGACTTATTTGGTTACCTTCTGTAATTACTTCACTTCTGTCTCCATCCGTGGTAGATGAAAAGAGGTTAATATGAGCCCCTAACTGATAAAGCTATTTTGAGAATTAAAATCTATGGCAATAGATATAAAACACTTACAACAGAATATAGAATATAAAAAAATAAAAATCCCAAGTTTTAGTTACTATCAGAAGTGCAAAAAAGCAAATGTGTTGTAAGTGTCCTTTTTTTACCCATAGGATCTAACACTGAGATTCATGTATAATAATTACCCATTGCAGATTACCTGGATTTTAATCATTCAGTGCCATAGTTCAATAATTTCTTATTTGTCTTAATAGGAAATTATGGGTTGAACCATGAGAAATTTCAGTTTTATAAGATAAAATCAGTCAAATATTGGCAATTTCATATGATTCAGCTTAATTTATAGGTTTTAATTATTTCAAGTTCTATTAAAAAGTATGAATTTATTAATACATTCAATAAACCCAAATACTTTCTGGATACTTTGTAATGTGTACATATATAAATATATACACTAATGCAACATAATTTTTCATAGAATATAAAAACTATTATATAACAGAAAATGATTTTTAAATAAATCTGAAACCTGAAATTAATGTTTATGAATTTATTTTTCCCTAATGCAGCATGTAATTGTCATGGGAAAGCTGAAGAATGCTATTATGATGAAAATGTTGCCAGGAGAAATCTGAGTTTAAATATACATGGAAAGTACATCGGAGGGGGTGTGTGTATTAATTGCACTCAAAACACTGCTGGTATAAACTGTGAGACATGCATTGATGGTTTCTTCAGACCCAAAGGGGTAAAGTATGCTTTTTCTTTCACGAAGTGTTATTTTTGGCCTTTTCATACAGAGATATTTTATATAGAAATATAATTTTGAAAGCTTCTCTAAACAGTTTGACTGCAAATCTGAGAGGTGACTAGGAATGTTTCAGAATGGAAACTGGATAAATCTTTGAGGATGTGGTATAAAACATTTCCATCTCTCTAGAAAGTTCCATTGTGCCCCATTCTTGTCAATCCTCACCTCTTGGCAAACTGATTTTTAGAATGTCAAATTAGTTTTGCCTGTTAGTGAATTTCATGAAAATGAAATCATAAAATGAATACAATTTTGTTTTCCTTCTTTCACTCAGCATAACATTTAAAGAGTTATCCACATTGGGTGCATCTGTAGTTTTTTTTTTTTTTTTTAAGACTTTATTTATTTATTTGACAGAGAGAGAGAGAGATCACAAGTAGGCAGTGAGGCAGGCAGAGGGGAAGGGGAAAGCAGGCTCCCTGCGGAGCAGAGAGCCCGATGCGGGGCTCGATCCCAGGACCCTGGGATCATGACCTGAGCTGAAGGCAGAGGCTTAACCCACTGAGCCGCCCAGGCACCCCTGTAGTTCTTTAAAAAAAAAAAAAAATAGTACTGAGTATATTATTCATTTGCGTGAACATACTGCAATTTTTAATCCATTCTGTTGGTAGGTATTTGTGTCATTTTCAGTTTCTGGCTAGCTCCTATAAAACACTGCTTATATTAAATAAAATATGACCACAGAAAGACATGTTTTATATAAGCGTGTTTGTGGTCAAGTTTTATTTACCTTGCTTGCATAAGTATCTAGGGATAGAATACTTGTTTTATAGGATATTAATATATCTTTATATGACTTTATAAGAAACTGCCAACATTTTGCCAAATTAGCAACAGTATTTTACCTATTCACCAAAAATGTGTGAGTTCCAGTTCTTCTATATAATTTCTAATATTTGGTATTGGACTGTCTTTTTTATTAGCTATTCTAGTGGGTAGAGCGCGTGTGGCAAGTGGGTATTTGGCAATCATTAAGTCATTCCCATCAATGCTTGGTGCTACCACAGATCTTCTATTATAACCTTACAGCTGATCCCATTTTGCGTGTAATTTCCTGTTAAGTGCTTATTGTCTATTCCTATATCTTGTCTTGTGAACTTTCCCTTCAAGCCAAAGTATTTTTTTTTTTATTCCAGAAACATTATAATTTTAGCTTTCAAGATCTATGCCCCATCTCAAGTAAATCTTTGGATGTGATATAAAGCAGTGATTGAGATCTACATGGTTAACATTGTTCCAGAACCATTTTTTTTAAGTTCTTCGTTTTCCTCTTCCTTCCTTTCTCTCTCTTTCTTTTCCTCCCTCCCTTCCTTCCTTCCATCTCTCTCTCTCCTCTCTCTCTCTCTCTATTTCTTTCTTTCTCTCTTTTTTTCCTCTTTCTTTCTTTCTTTCTGGGACAGAGAGAACAAGCAGGGGAAGAAGCAGGCTCCCATTGGGCTAAGAGACCAATGCAGGACTCTATTCCAGGGTCCTGGGATCATGACCTGAGTTGAAGGCAGACACTTAACCCACTGAGCCACCCAGGCATCCCCCCGCCTTTTTTTTTTTTTAAGATTTTATTTACTTAGTCATTTATTTATTTATTTAAGATTTTATTTTTATTTATTTATTTGTTTATTTTAAAAGATTTTATATTCTTTTTCTCCTTTAAATTGCTTTGAAGCAGGGCACCTGTGCTCGCTTGTTCTCTCAAATAAATAAGTAAAATCTTGAGAAATAAATAAATTGTTTTGAGGCATTTGTTGCAAATCATATGATTTGATCACGTGGGTTAATTTCTGGAGCCCTAGATCTGTCCCATGGATTTGTTTGTCCATCCTTGCATTAATAGCATGGTATCTTGACTGGTTTACCTTGAATAAGTCTTGAATTCAGAAACATAAATACACTAACTTTAGTCTTCCTTTTGAAGATTGTTTTGGATCACAATTTCTCTTTATATTCCTATACAAATCAACGACAGAAATATTAGTTGAGACTCTTGTATAGAATCTAAATTCAAGTATGGAGAGAACTAACACTAATATTGAGTCTTATAATCAATGAACAGTATGTCTCTCCAATTATTTATATGTCCTTTAAATATTCATAGCAGTGTTTTTAGTACAGAGATCTTACATGTCTTTTGTTAGTTCTCAGTATATTTATTATAAAAAATAATTTTAAAATTGTTTAATGTTATTATTATCAAGATTTTCAAATATTGATGTTATATCCCATACCTAAGTTCCTTTATTTGTCCTACTGGCTTTAAGCTAGATTATTTAGAGGCTTGCTTTACGGTGTGTTAGGACAGATTAACAGTAAACTCAAGGTGGTTGTTTAATCTTGGCTAACTTGGTAGACAACTCCCAATCTCTGTTTACTTTATGGTATACAGACTGGAAAACTCTACTCCATCATTGACCTTTCCAGCTGTTACTTTTTGCTGGATTCTTTGGAGTCTACTGAACGGATGTAAGATTAAGGGATCAGTTAAGCATTTGAAGGGTATTGATATGCAGATTCTGGTGCTCCCCATCTCTGAACATATATCTCAACTAGTTTATTTTTTTTTTCAAACTCAAATTTGTCTAGGTTCTGCCTGCTTTTGATTAATATTCCAGGCCCTTAAATATTTTACTTTCATATTTTATCCAGAATTAATAATTGTTACCTGAGAGTAGATTAGACCATACAAGACACTGCCATGATCAAACCTGGAGACTTCATATTTTTATTACAAGTAACTAAGTGAATTGGAGCCTAGATTATGGTGTTTTAACACTTATAAAAATAATTATGCTACACTATATGTTATAAATTCAAATCACTCAAGTGCCAAATATTTGGGTAGAAGTCCATTTCATTTTTTTAAAAGTTTTATTTATTTATTTGAGAGAAAGATAGAGCTCCTGAGCAGAAGGAGGGGCAGAGGGAATGCAAGAGAAGCAGACTCCCCACTGAGCATGGAGCCAACACAAGACTGATGAGATCATGAGCTGACCTGAAATCAAGAGTTAGACGTTCAACTGACTGAGCCTCCCAAGAGCCCCAAAAGTCCACTTCATTTCTAAAGATAAAAAAAAAAAAATTTTGCATTGAGGTTTTCAGATAAATAACATCTCTATGATATTTTAAGTTATTGTTCTGAAATTTGATTTAAGATTTACTTACTAAATCCATATAATTAATAGTTAAATCAAATATATATAATGCAATATATAATGCATTATATATTGCATATATAATGCAATGTTTATTTTGAGTAATCTAAATTATTTTAATAGTTATTTTAATAAATATTTAATAAAATTATTTTAATAAATTTAAAAATCATGTGCAAAGTTGATATATTTTTAGGATCTCATGTTAGAAAGTTTCCTGGTCAGCAATCTGGCAAGTTTCCCCAATTACCACAAAGAGAGATAATGAATTAGGGGACTTTGATTTACCCAAGCTTATCGTTGGAATCATAAATCATATTTATTACAGCCAAGATCTCATTTAAAAGAATTTTTTTCCTTTAACCCACAGAGGGTTTTTTTTTCATTTTTTGTTTTCATGTCTCAGTGTTTTGTTTTGTTTTTTTTTTAGTGGGAGAGCCCTTCTGCCAATCCTACTCTGAAACTGTTACTCATACTTCAAGCTTCAGTCTAAATGTCACTTCTGTGAAACATTGTTGACTTCATTGTGTTGTGTTATTGTGCCCTAATGCTCTGTTTGTATGTGTGTTTTATCACTTGGCACATTCTACTTAATCAGTGTCTTCCAAGCTTGTTTTTCCTGTACACTTATTTAAAGCAGACACCAGGCATTACCTATCTGTGCTTTGTGCAGTTCTTACTTCATAATGGGGAATGAATAAATGTATCTTAAAAATGATGATTTTAAAACTGATCTGTGAATATAGTTGATTGATATTCTATCAGACATGTAAATAACTCTAGTTATAACACTTTGATTTATATTAGTAAACAAGTTTCCATTTCTAAATTAAGCATAGATATATACATATGTCTGGCTACGTTTTATGGGGGAAGTGTATATATTTATGTGAATAGATTTATTTATATGTAGAGAGAGACACAGAGAGAGCATGTGCACAGTATTTAGGTATACCCTAGGCAAATGCTTTTTTTTTTTTCTTATCCTATTGCGTCTAGAAAACAAGTGTTGTAATTACAGCATATTTTCACAGTCTAGGTTTGTTTAATTAAAATATTTTAACATTAAAATTAGTTGTATTGAATAATCTGAGGAATCTTATCAGAACCTTTATTTGTTCTTCCTTTTAATTTTAGCTTAAGAATGTTACTATAGTTTTTACTGATATCCTCATATCACAAGGAAGAAGAGAAGTTAAATGAGGCCACGTAGTCAGCACCCACACTGAGATGCGAGCTCACATTTTCCTAATTGTGGAGACACTACATTGTGTGCCCTTGGCTGATGCTGCCTCTCCAGGAAGCCAAATGGTTAATTTGCCTTCTTAATATTATCTTTTTTTCAGCACCAAATATAAATTTCTATTTAGTCAGTCACATCATAATCAACATGAACAAACTTCCTAAAAAGTAAATTTGGGTAAATTACTAATTTTGAACTATGGTAAAAGAAAAGAAAAACATACACAAAAAACAATCAGAAGGATTTTTTTTTTTTTTTTTTTTGACAGACAGAGATCACAAGTAGGCAGAGAGAGAGAGAGGAGGAAGCAGGCTCCCCGCTGGGCAGAGAGCCCGATGTGGGGCTTGATCCCAGCACCCTGGGATCATGGCCTGAGCTGAAGGCAGAGGCTTTAACCCACTGAGCCACCCAGGTGCCCCAATCAGAAGGATTTTATTAAGGAATATATATATTAGAGACTATCAAGTATTTTTTTTTGTTTATTATAATGATACCATGATTATAAAAAAAAAAAAAAAAGATGCATCCTGAAATGTCTAAGGATTAAAGTACTCTATCTGCAGTTTTCTTTAAACTTCAGCAAAGAATGAAAAATGATGGAACTCATATGGCCGAATCTTGATAATTCCTGAATATAGGTAGCAAATAAATACATGTGTATTTTACTATCTGTTTAAGGTTTGTAGCTCTATTTAGAAGAAGGGATTTTAGAAATTGCAAATATATATTGAAGATAATTTCCTATACTGTTTTCTCCATATAATTTATTATTATGTATTATTAAATTTATTTTGTCCTTAAAAGTTTGCCAAATTAAAAAATACTTTTGTTTTTATTGCATTTGACTAAGAGCCCTTTAATATTCTTGTTAGGTATCTCCAAATTATCCAAGACCATGCCAGCCATGCCATTGTGATCCAATTGGTTCCTTAAATGAAGTCTGTGTGAAGGATGAAAAACATGCTCGACGAGGTAAGAGCAAGAACAAAGAACTGTTGTTCTGATAAAAGGACAATGAAAAGCCAGATATGATTATTTTTAGGGTAATATTTTATAGTAAATTTTAGTTAATAATTTTATTCTCGTATCTATCAATGTTCCCTCCAGGAAGCAGTTTTTTATTCATCTCAATAATTATTTTCCTATAAATTAATTACAACTAATTAATTATACTTTAAAAGCAAAAAGAGTTGAATAATTTATTTTGCATTATAAGCATATGTGTGTATATTCATATATACATATTTATATAGCTATGCCTGTCTATCTTCTGGTTAATCAGAAATCTGTGATATATGTAATTTTTTAGTGTCTTGTTATTTATTGAATTGTTTATTGTAGTTTCTGTGGTTTCTAGTGTGAAAAGACAGTATTCACTGAGGGATATGTGTGTTGCAGGGAGAGGAGAGAACAGACTTCATACACTGAGAGGTAGTCCATCGTACAGAAAGCAAAACATGTACATAAAGGACTAAAATTAGGTAGTTGTCATAAGTTAATGAAGGGAAAGAAGCTGATAGAAATTTAAGCCAAATACTTTCTTTGAGGATTGAACTCATGATGAAGTCCAAACATTGAAGAATCAAATGCCAAAATAACTCCTTGATAAAAAATGTTGAGGAGCTATGTCCAGGAGAGTTGCTTGCCAAAGTTAAGTAGAACATTAGGACATATCTGAAACAGTTTTTTTATATTGCTAAGAGTGGATTTTTCTCTTGGGAAAAACTAAAATAAATCATGGTTACAATATACGGTTTTTCCTCCAATGGCTTTCAAATTAAAACACTGGCAATGTTTCTTTGGCATGGTGTAGTTTACCTGCTTTCTTTATAAAATGATAAGATTATCAACCTAAGCCCTACAGTCTTAAATCTTAAAAGATTAAAACTCTGATTATTTTAAATCTCAAATGGTGAATTATTGAGGTCGTTTTTCATTTTATAGCTCCTTATCTTTTTGTAGTAACAACTAAATCATGTTATTTTCAGTAATGTCTTTTAACTTTTTTCTGTACTTATTTTTTTTACTTTTTTTACTTTGTAAAGAAGTGTATTATTTTCGAAAAACGGATAAAATATTGAAACATAGAAAAATAAGCATACAATGCAGTGGTAATTCATTATAAATACTCTTATTATCATGTTTATGCTAACTTCACATGAGTTTTTCCCCAAAATATTGAGTGTTTTTCTGAAATCTGGTTTTAACACCTGAATCATCATTATGTATATATACCATAATTTATTTACCCGCTCAACTTTATATAGCTATTGAGATTGTTTCTAATTTTGTTTATTGTAACCAATGTTTTAGTGAGGATATTTGTGTATAAATATTTTTCAATTATTATAAAAACCATACATAGTGAAAACAAATTTTAACAATAGGGAAGAGAATAAAATAAATAGCAATAGTATCCTCTTCAATTTATTCATCCCCCAATCTCATTTTCAAATTTAACCACATTGAGCCATTTCTTCTATTAAGTTCTGGAAAAACACATCTTCCAGACAATATCTAAGTAATATTCCTAGTACTTTCATCACCATTAAATATTGTCCACTGACTCTCCATCTTAAAAAGAAATGTTTCATTCATTTATTCATTCCTTTTCTCCACTATTTAGTCATTTTTCTTAAGTATGGTATATTTATCGTGTTAAATAAAAAGTTTAAGTTATGATTTTATGATCCACTAAATTTAGACTCCTCTTTAGAGGTCCTACTATGTGTAAGTCCCTATACTCTCCACTGGTCTTCCAACTCACTTGACAATGTCTATCAATTGCATCTTTATCTTTTCAAAAATTGTAGTTATATTTAATCTGAGACCTAATTCTTCTAATTTTAAAATTGAAATGTAAGAATCAAAATTTATAATTAGATATATATTACTCAATATAGACCTGGGTTACCAAATTAGACACATTTCCCATGATACATTTTTATCTTCATGTTTAGCTTGATGATTTCTTAGGAAAGAGTCTAAGTTACAGTGTAATGCTTTGGACTTCTTAGTATGAGTAACAAGATAGTGGGAAATGGTATTTTATGACATTAACTTGATTACTAAAAAACTGATTACTTTTGGTATAAGGTGATTTTCCCCCCAAAGATTTGTAAGAGTGCTTTAAATATGAAAAACAACTGTATGTTAAATTTGTTATAAACATTCCAGATTTTGTGTCTCATTATTGTTAAGATTATTTTGTAAATGAAACTTTAAAATGTTTTATATAATCACCTATTACAACTTAAAGAACTTTAGCTATAAGATATTATGCCAAGATTTTTATGTTTTAATATTTTAATTGAATTTTTGATATGCCTTTAGAATTCTAAAACTCTCATCTATCCCAAGATCAGACAAATGTATTCATTTTCTTAATTCTTATTATTTCACTTTTTTATACTCAGTTCCTTAATCAGTATGGAATTTATTTGGTATATTTTATAAAGAAAGTTTCTAGCTATATTTTGTTTTACCAGTAGTCTCTTTTAAACTGATGTATATTTAATATAATTTTTTTCATTAAACATATTAAGTATATTTATTTTATATTCTGTATCTCTTAGTAGCATTCTCTGTTACCTATATAAACTTAATCCTGGGGGCTGAGTTTTCTGCTGATTTATTCATTGGGGCCCTATTTTCTTGTGTGTTTGATGATTTTGTGTGTGTGTTTGTGAGTACACACACATGCACATACTCGTGCATGTTTGTGTAAAGGTTCTAGTTTATCCTTTCAGGATCCTTGAGTTTGTATAATCTCTGATACTATCTTCTAACTTGAGTAGTACCTACAATTTTTCTTTTGTTCCATAAAGCCATGCTCAGTTAGTCGGTCAGTCAACTCCAGGAAAGGATACTGGTTAAGAGATAGCTTATTTCTTTGGAATCTCCTCTCTCTCTCTTTTTTAAATTTTGTAGTTTCTGATCTTCAAGGAGTTTCCTTATTTTAAACCAGCGCAGCCATTCTGTCTATCTCTCTTTCTGTCTGTAACTTTATCCTGTGTTGTCAAATGTTCTGAACAAGAGGGGATGTTTGGGCATCTAGTTCACAATATTACAATGTTACAACATATAGGATTTTTACAAATGTTAAGATAGACGTGGTCATTATATGGAATACGTCTACACTCAGTCTTAATGGGGATTTTAACATGAGAAGTAAATGTTAATTTCTTGGAATGCTTTTCAGCCTTTATTGAAATTACTAGATTTCTTTTTCATTTGACTTATGAATATAATGTTAAAATATATTTATAAATATGAAACAATACTTAAATTAACAGAATAATATCTTCTTAATCCTTATGGAAAATCCTTCTAATGTACTTTAGGATTCAGTTTGGTGTTTATTTTATTTAGGATTTGTTCATCTGAATTCATATGTAAATTGGTTTTGTCTATGACATCTGCCAGCTGTGCTATCTTGGCAAACAAATTAATTTCTCTGTGCCTTAGTTTTTTCATCCATAAAATGGGAAACATTATAGTACTTATCTCATTTTGAGGTTTTGAGTATTAACTAAATTAACCCATGTGTCATATATATGCTAAGCATAATACCTCGCATAAAATGAGTGCCATTTAATTATAAGCTGTTATTAGGTTTATTTAGGGCTACCTTAGTTAGATTTTGATACTAAGTTTTACTAGCTTCATAAACTAAATTACATAGCCCTCCATGTTTTAGATACTCCGTTAAGAGTTTCAAACTTTGAAAACACTGTAAAAACTAACTGCTACTAAAATACTTTTATGATAATCTTTGACCATTTGTCCTCTTTTGATATTTTTGATTATTTTTAAGTTCTCTTTTACCTTATTTTCTTTGTTTATTTTTTGAATCTTCCTTCTTTCCTGTGGTATTAATTTGTTTTTTCTCTTTTTTTCTTATAATTACATGGATTAAATTTTAATTTATTTACATTTTTTAATGTAGTTCTTTGGTTACTGTTTTTTTCTATATCTCATAAACATTAAGTTCTTTTCTCACTGCTGTTATATATATACTTATAAAACTTTAATCACAATTGAAGTCTTTATTTCTCTTTCACTCAAGAGTTAAAAGGGGAAATAATATTCATTTTTAGAGTGGTGGAATTTTGTATCAGACTTTATTATCATGGTTGATATTTCATATTACCTCAATCCTAATTTATAATGACTTTTATTACAAATACAGAAATAGTAATTTATGTTAAGAAAAGAAGACATAGATTACTTCTGCTTTGAGAAGTTGAGCATTTTTGTAGATTAATGAACTACAATAAGTATATATATACAATATAATGTGTAATTCAACAATAGTAGATGATTCATGTTTTCCTATGTCTTCTAATTCATCTATAAATATTAGAAAGGAGTAGGTTAATGTCATTCTCAGCCACTGATTTTTGGCCACTTTCTCTTTGAGCCCTCAAATCTTTTGTTGTCTATCTATATATTTTTGTACTTAAAATTAGTGTTCTTATGGAGTATGAATATAATATCTTAAGTCATGTTTTTTATTTTGTTGTCATCATTGTAAAATGAGGGCTTGTCCAAATGAATCTATTTTTTTAAAGACTTTATTTATTTATTTGAGAGAGAGAGAGAGAGAGAGAGCACTAGCACAGGGTTGAAGGGAAGAGGGGCAGAGGGAGAAGGAGAAGCAGACACCCCACTGAGCAGGGATCCTGCCCTGGGGCTCAATCCCATCCCTGGGATCATGACCCCAGTCAAAGGAAGATAATTAACACTGAGCCACCCAGGAGCCCCTTAGTGAATCTGTTTTCATTGGATTCTACTTTGCTCATTACTAATACTATAACTCTATATGCTCTCCTAATGTAAATTTACATTCCTTTTTTTTTAAACTTTCTTACCATTTTGCATATCTCTTCTAAACTTTATATACACATAGTTTTTGTTTTGTTTTTTATTTAAATTATTTTTATTAACATATAATGTATTATTTGTCCCAGGGATACAGGTCTGTGAATCATCAGGCTTAAACATTTCACAGCACTCACCATATTACACACCATCCCCAGTGTCCATAACCTAACCACCCTCTCCCTATCCCCCTAACCCCCAGCAACCCTCAGTTTGTTTTGTGAGATTAAGAGTCTCTTATGGTTTGTCTCCCTCCTGATCCCATCTTATTTCATTTTTTTCCTTCCCTACTCCTCATCAACCCCGCCCTGCCTCTCAAATTCCTCATATCACAGAGATCATATGATAATTGTTTTTCTCTGATTGACTTATTTCGCTCAGCATAATACCCTCTGCTTCCATCCACATCATTGCAAATGACAAGATTTCATTTCATTTGATGGCTGCATAGTATTCCATTGTATGTATATACCACATCTTCTTTATCCATTCATCTGTTGATGGACATCTAGGTTCTTTCCATAGTTTGAAATCAAGGTTCTTTCCATAGTCTCCATAGTTGTGGACGTTGCTGCTATGAACATTCAGGTGCACGTGCCCTTCAGATCCCTGCATTTTTATCTTTAGGGTAAATACCCAGTAGTGCAAAGGCTGTGTTGTAGGGTATCTCTGTCTTCAACTTTTTGAGGAACTTCCATACTGTTTTCGAGAGTGGCTGCACCAGCTTGCATTCCCACCAACAGCGTAGAAGGGTTCCTCTTTCTCCCCATGCTCTCCAACATCTGTCATTTCCTGACTCGTTAAAATTTTAGCCATTCTGACTGGTGTGAAGTGGAATCTCATTGTGGTTTTGATTTGTATTTTTTTGATGCCGAGTGATGTGGAGCACTTTTTCATATGTCTGTTGCCCATCTGGATGTCTTCTTTGCAGAAACATCTGTTCATGTCCTCTGCCCATTTCTTGATTGGATTATTTGTTCTTTGGGTGTTGAGTTTGATAAGTTCTTTCTAGATTTTGAATACTCACCCTTTATCTGATGTGGCATTTGCTAATATCTTCTCCTATTCTGTCAGTTGTCTTTTGCTTTTGTTGACTGTTTCCTTTGCTTTGCAAAAACTTTTGATCTTGATGAAGTCCCAGTAGTTCATTTTTGACCTTGCTTCTCTTGCCTTTGGTGATGTGTCTAAGAAGAAGTTGCTGCAGCTGAGGTAGAAGAGGTTGCTGCCTGTGTTCTCCTCAAAGATTTTGATGGATTCCTGTCTCACATTGAGGTCTTTCATCCATTTTGAGTCCATTTTTGTGTGTGGTGTAAGAAAATGGTCCAGTTTCATTCTTCTCCATGTGGCTGTCCAATTTTCCCAACACCATTTGTTGAAGAGACTGTCTTTTTTTCCATTGGACGTTCTTTACTGCTTTGTCGAAGATTAGTTGACCATAGAGTTGAGGATCTATTTCTGGGCTCTCTATTCTGTTCCACTAATCTAAGTGTCTGTTTTTGTGCCAGTACCATACTGTCTTGATGATGACAGCTATGTAACATAGCTTAAAGTCCAGAATTGTGATGCCACCAACTTTGGCTTTCTTTTTCAACATTCCTCTGGCTATTTGGGATCTTTTCGGGCTTCATATAAATTTTAGGATTATTTGTTCAATTTCTTTAAAAAAAAATGGATGGGATTTTGACAGGGATTATATTAAATGTGTAGATTGCTTTAGGTAGCATAGACATCTTCACAATATTTGTTCTTCCAATCCAGGAGCATGGAATGTTTTTCCATTTTGTCTTCCTCAATTTCTTTCATGAGTACTTTACAGTTTTCTGCATAGAGATTCTTTGGCTCTTTGCTTAGGTTTATCCCTAGGTATCTCATGCTTTGTGGTGCAATTGTAAATGGTATCAACTCCTTAATTTCTCTTTCTTCTGTCTTGCTGTTGGTACATAGAAATGCAACTGATTTCTGTGCATTGATTTTATATCCTGACACTTAACTGAATTCCTGTATGAGTTCTAGCAGTTTTAGAGTGGAGTATTTTGGGTTTTCCACATAAAGTATCATATCATGTGCAAAGAGTGATAGTTTGACTTCTTCTTTGCTTATTTGGATGCCTTTTATTTCTTTTTATTGTCTGATTGCCGAGGCTAGGACTTCCAGTACAATGTTGAATAGCACTGGTGATAGTGGACATCCCTGCCATGTTCCTGACCTTAGGGGAAAAGCTCTCAGTTTTTCCCCATTTAGAATGATACTCACTGTGGGTTTTTCATAGATGGCTTTGATGATATGGAGGTATGCGCCCTCTATCCCTACACTTTGAAGAGTTTTGGTGGAGAAAGATGCTGTACATTGTCAAATGCTTTTTCAGCATCTATTGTGAGTATCATATGGTTCTTGTTCTTTCTTTTATTAATGTATTGTATCACATTCATTGATTTGCGGATGTTCAACCACCTTGCAACCCAGGAATAAATCCATTTGGCCGTGGTGAATAATCCTTTTAATATACTGTTGGAACCTATTGGCTAGGATTTTGGTGAGAATTTTTGCATCCATGTTCGTTAAGGATATTGGTCTGTAATTCTCCTTTTTGGCATGGTCTTTGTATGGTTTTGGGATCAAGGTAATTCTGGCCTCATAAAATGAGTTTGGAAGTTTTCCTTTCATTTCTATTTTTTGGAACGGTTTCAGGAGAATAGGTATTAATTCTTCTTTAAATGTTTGGTCGAATTCCCCCAGGAAGCTGTTTGGCTCTGGGCTCTTGTTGGGAGATTTTTGATGACTGCTTCAATCTCCTTACTGGTTATGACTCTGTTCAGCTTTGGTGTTTATATGTCTCTAGGAATGCATCCATTTCTTCCAGATTGTCAAATTTGCTCACATAGAGTTGCTCATAATACGTTCTTATAATTGTTTGTATTTCTTTGGTGTTGGTTGTGATCGCTCCTCTTTCATTCATGATTTTATTTTGGTCCTTTCTCTTTTCCTTTTTGATAAGTCTGGTCAGGGGTTTATCAATCTTATTAATTCTTTCAAAGAACCAGCTCCTAGTTTCGTTGATTTGTTCTACTGTTCTTTTGGTTTCTAGTTCATTGACTTCTGCCCTGATGTTTATGATTTCTCTTCTCCTGCTGGGTTTAGGCTTTCTTTGCTGTTCTTTGTCCTGCTCCTTTAGGTGTAGGGTTAGGTTGTATACTCAAGACCTTTCTTGTTTTTTGAGAAAGGCTTGCATCATTATATACTTTCCTCCACTTTGCTGTGTCCCAAAGATTTTGAACAGTTGTGTTTTCATCTTCATTTGTTTCCATGAACTTTTTCAATTCTTCTTTTATTTTCTGGTTGACCCATTCATTCTTTAGTAGGATGCTTTTTAGCCTCCATGTATTTGAGTTCTTTCCAACTTTCCTCTTGTGATTGAGTTCTAGGTTCAGAGCATTGTGGTCTGGAAATATTCAGGGAATGATCCCAGTCTTTTGGTACCAGTTGAGACCTGATTTGTGACCCAGGGTATGATATATTATGGAGAATTTTCCATGTGAACTAGAGAAGAATGTGTATTCCGTTGCTTTGGGATGGAATGTTCTGAATATATCTGTGATATCCATCTGGTCCAGTGTGTCATTTAAAGCCTTTATTTCCTTATTGATCTTTTGCTTGGATGATCTTTCCATTTCAGTGAGTGGGTTAGCGTCCCCTGCTATTATTGTATTATTGTTGTTATGTTTTTTTGTTTTTGTTATTAATTGGTTTATATCGTTGGCTGCTCACATGTTAGGGACTTAGAGACTTAAAATTGTTAGATCTTGTTGGATGGACCCTTTAAGTATAATACAGTGTCCTTCCTCATCTCTTATCATAGTCTTTGGCTTAAAATCTAACTTATCTGATAATAAGGATTGCCACCCCCACTTTCTTTTGATGTCCATTAGCATGGCAAATTGTTTTCTGGAGGTGTCTTTGGGTCTAAAATGAGTTTCTTGTAGACAGCATATTGATGGGTCTTTTTTTTTTTTAAATCCATTCTGATACCCTGTGTCTTTTGATTGGGACATTTAGCCCATTTACATTCAGGGTAACTATTGAAAGATATGAACTTAGTGCCATTGTATTGCCTGTAAGGTAACTGAGCATTACTGTATATTATCTCTGTTCATATCTGGTCTACTACTTTTAGGCACTCTCTTTGCTTAGAGGATCCCTTTCAGTATTTCCTGTAGGGCTCGTTTGGTGTTTACAAATTCTTTTAATTTTTTTTTTTTTTTTTGTCCTGGAAGTTTTTTATCTCTCCATCTATTTTCAATGACAGCCTAGCTGGATGTGTTCTTGGCTGCATATTTTTCTCATTTAATGCTATGAATATATCATGCCAGTTCTTTCTGGCCTGCCAGGTCTCTATGGATAAGTCTGCTGCCAATCTAACATTTCTACCATTGCATGTTACAGACTTCTTGTCCTGAGCTGCTTTCAGGATTTTCTCTTTGTCACTATGACTTATAAGTTTTACTATTAGATGACAGGGTGCGGGGACCTATTTTTATTGATTTTGAGGGCAATTCTCTGTGCCTCCTGGATTTTGATAAGTGTTCCTTTTACTGTATTAGGGAAATTCTCTGCTATAATTTGCTCCAATATACCTTTGCCCCTCTCTCTCTTTCTTCTTCTTCTGGGATCCCAATTATTCTAATATTATTTCATCTCATGGTATTACTTATCTCTTGAATTCTCTCTTATGGTCCAGTAGTTGTTTTCGGCCCTTGCTCAGCTTCTTCATTTTCTGTCATTTGGTCTTCTATATCACTAATTCTCTTTTCTGCCTCATTTATCTTAGCAGTAAGACCCTCCATTTTTTATTGCACCTCATTAATAGCTTTTTTGATTTCAACTTGGTTATATTTTAGTTCTTTTTTCCCCACCAGAAAGGATTTTATTTCTCCAAAAGGGAATACTCTAATATCTTACATACCTTCTTCGAGCCCAGCTACCACCTTGATAATCATCATTCTAAACTCTAGTTCTGACATATTACCAATGTCTGTATTGATTAGTTCCCTAACCATCAGTACTGCCTCTTGTTCTTTTTTTTTGTGGTGAGTTTTTCCACCTTGTCATTTTATCCAGATAATAATATATGCATGATAGAATAAAATACTGAAAGGGTAGCAAAGACCTCAGAATAATGTACACTAACCAAATCAGAAGAAACCCAAAACTGTAGGGAGAAGAAAGGGGGAAAATGAAATAAAAATTATATATATAAATATAAATATGAATATATATATATATATACACACACACACACACACACACATATATATATATATATATATATTAGACTGGTGAATAGATCAGAGCCACCCACTTGATTTTGGGTGTATTTTGGTCTCTTAGAAAAAACTACCTCCCAAAATTTTAAGGAAAGTAAAATGTATATACACACAAAATAAGGGTAAACATGATAAAGGGATGGAATATGACTATAACGATGAAAAATTTTTAAAAAATTCTATAAAAGGAATTGATAAGATGGTTGGAAAGAGAAAAAAAAAAGTGAGGAGAGACTGTGATCAGGCTGGAGACTAGAACAAAGCCATGGCTAGATTTAGGGTATATTTTGATCTATTAGAAGAAATTGTATCCCAAAATTTTAAGGAAAAAAATCTATATGTATACAAAAAATAAGGTTAAATACAATGAAGGGATAAAATATGGCTATAACAATGAAGATTTTGAGAGATTTTTTAAGATTTTGAAAGTTTTTTTAAAAAAAGTTATTGTTAAGATAAACTAGTTAAAAAACATTGGAAGAGGAAAGAGGAAAAGTAAAAAAAAAAATAGAATAAGAAAAAAATAAAATTAAAAAATTTAACTTTGCAAGACTAAAGTATCATGGGGAAAAAGCCATGAATTCTATATGTTCCTTTCCCCTAGCTGTGGAGTTCAGCTGTTCTCATAGATCAGTGCACTTGGTCTTGGCTGGATGTTCTTGCTGATCTTCTGAGGGACGGGCCTGTTGCTGTGATTCTCAAATGTCTTTGCCTGAAGTGGTATTGCACCACCTTTGCCAGGGGCCAGGCTAAGGCTATCTGTTCGAGTATGCTCTTGGGATCTTTTGTTCTCTGAGTGCTCTCCATAGTGCTTTGGATATTGAGAGTGAGAATGGCAGCCTCCTAATCTCCAGCCCATTGAAACCAAGAGCTTGTGGCCCCACTCCTCAGTGCACTCTCAGAGAAAACCAGTCAGTCCCTCCCATCTCCGTGGTCTCTTGCCGTGCTCCGAGCTCACTCGTCCTGTGACTGAATGTTTTTATTTCTGACACATGGCCCCGTTTGGTGTCTTCAATCCCATCAGATTCTTGCCACGTGCTCCCTCGCCTCTCCTTGTGCAGGAGGAAGGAGGAGGTCTTCTGGATCTGCCACTTGTGGGGTCCCTCCTCAAAGAGCAGTGGTCTGATTGTGACTTGGATCACAGCTTAAAGTAACCCCACACTGAGAGCTCACTCCTTGGCTCTGTCTCTGTAGTCGGCTTCCCTGCTCCAATACCTGGGAGCTCTGCCGCACTCAGACACTTTGTGTGTCTTTCTGTGACCCCATGGATCCTGAGAGCACACTGTCCCCACGAGGGTTCCACCCCCACTTACCTGCTGGAGAAATGTCCTTCAGTGAAGTAGACTTCTAAAAGTTCTCTACACATAGTTTTAACAGAAGCAGTAAGACCACGAACATATGACATATGATTAGCATGTGGGTTTGACAGTCTTCTTCCCATCCTGCTATGTGTTTCCCCTTGTAATGCTTCTTTCTTCCCTCCTTTCCTTTCTTGAGTGGGCTATATTTTGCTGTTTTGCTCTTACATTCTTCCAGATTTTGAAAGACAGTAACTTGTACTTATTCATCTGAATTTTCCATTTTTAATCAAAGAGAAGAATAGAAATTGTTTTTTGATGATTTAAAAAGAAAAAGTAAATTTAAACTGCTTTCATTTTTCTCTCTATCTTGTTCTCAAAATATCTATTCCCACAAGCTGTCAGTCTTTTTGTTGTTCTTGTACCCAGTGATGTCATATTTAAATGATTGTTCTTTAATTTGGGGCTTAAGCAGTATATTTTTACCCACCAGGCACTTTTTCCATCTCATGGTAGTTTAAGCTATGAAGCAACATGTATCACAGGTCGCTGCTTATTCTTTGAGTATCATTAATCAGCTATGAAAATGAGTCCTTGATCATTGTGACAGTTTTTCTGTGGCCTCAATTTTGGTAGGAGCTTAAAGATTTTATCTTTCTTTTTTCATTCTTTATATTTGTAAAGATATGTAAGAGATGCTATGTTAGAGACTTGTAGCCAACTTCTAATTAAACCTTATACCCTTTGGGTTTAACTTTTCCTTATTAGTTTTTGTGTCAAAAAAGAATTATAAATGTTACTATCATGAAAATCTTAGGAATTTGTGTGTGTTTCAGTTGTTAATATGTGGTTCGTCTTCCCATAGGTTTGGCTCCTGGGTCTTGTCATTGCAAACCTGGCTTTAGAGGCGTGAGCTGTGACCGCTGCGCCCGAGGCTACACTGGCTACCCAGAGTGCAAGCCATGTAACTGCAGTGGTGCAGGGAGCACAAATGAAGACCCTTGTTTTGGACACTGTCACTGCAAGGTGTGTTGTGTATTCTGGTAAAGTCTGCTGTCAAGACAGAAAGTCCTTTTCCCTTTCTTTTCTGTTCGGTTCTGTCTATTTGACATTAGGTCAATTGTAACAACTTCTCCTATAAATATCCCCTATCTATCCTACCGTTGGCCATCCTCTTAAGTGTCTTTACAACCAGGATGTCCAAACATCCACCATTTGTCTAATTCTACCAACTCAAGAAGGACCGGTCACCCTAGGAAGAGGTGTCATTTCATAGCAAAATCCCCTTTCCCTCATTACCCAGCTAGTCTGTGAATTGAAAAATAGCATTACAAACAGCAACGATACACTCAGACCTTTCATACCTTCATATCTACCTCTGAAAATAATTCTGCCAAAGGGTTACATTCTGGCGTTTTAGATAATCTTTTGAAGTTTAGACCCAGATTGTCTAAAAATATTACATTTAGATTCTTCTGTTACCAAAAATGTAAGAAACCTTAGTGGAATTGATTGAAGTCTCAATTTTTCCTCCTAAGAGTACTTTCAGAAATATGACTTTATTTGTTGTACATACTCAGCTAATAGCTCATCATGTTAACACCGAGGGAGGCATTACAACCACAGCTTGTATGCATAGAGGAAACAGAGGCATGCACAAGTCTAAAATGACAGAACTGATTTCCTTTAACTGTGCTAATCAGTTCCAATACACTGGGGTTAAGCAGTGTTATCTACATTAGTTGACAGAATCCACTGAAAAAGTTAGAATGCCATACTGATATAAAATTGAATGTTACTTTTTTTTTTCCTTTGTTCTCAATCATGGTCAGAACCTTCTTAAGAACCTTTATTAAATCATTAGTCTTATCTAGGAAGCTGTAAATTTCATGAAATTATATGCTTCCATTTGTTATATGTGTATGTGCATACAAACATTAAAGTATAACACAAGAAGTAAATATTAGTATTAATGTGAAGTGTATATTGATTGGGACAAGAATGTCTGACATAACAAGCTAATTATAATAGTTACATAATTAGTGTATGCTGTATCATGGGTCATTTAGGTGTTTTTTCTGCCTACCGAAACTACACAACTCCTGTCTCTGTAAACTGGCAGAAAGTCCATAATCTATAGTAAAAGCTGTCAGATACTGGAACATAGTAAATTTCCTAGATATAGGACATTTTATTTCAATATTATTTGAAATAACAAATTGCTGTAGCACAGACCAAGACTGTGTTGCCATCTGGGTGTGATCACTTGTTTAAGGAGACCTCTGCTCTTCACTCTCTGTGTCTTTTTGGACAATCCTACAGGCTTAGTTTTTTCTCTGATACTTACCAAAACGTTGCTTGTGTGCATTTTATTTCTCTTACAAAACTCCAGGGAAATCTCTGAGTTTTATCACTTGTTCAAATAAAGGACAGGCAAAGCTGAGCTTAGAATGGAAGAGAAATTTCTCCAGTCTCTAGAATACAGGACATCAAATGGGAAAAAAGAAAAGGAATGTTTTTTATACCTACTGTTCTTACACTGGAGATGTCTAGTATTTGCAAGGAAAGAGTAACAAGTGAGGGAGGGATGCAGGCCTCATTTTTTCCTTTCTTTGGTAAATATAGAGAAAAAGGCTAGAACAAGAGAGCTATAGCCACTAGGAGAACTCGGAGGGAGAGCTCCTTGAGCCACTGCCTGCCCTCTGCCAGCTCTCTGTCTGCCTCTGTCTTGTACCGAGCAATTACAGTCCCAGTTAAGAAGCATCCCTTTTGGGGTGCCTGGGTGGCTTAGTGGTTAAATGGCTGCCTTAGGCTCAGGTCATGATCCCAGGACCCTGGGACTGAGTCCCACATCAGGCTTCCTTCTCAGCGGGGAGCCTGCTTCTCCCCCTCCCACTCCTTCTACTTGTGTTCTCTCACCGTGTCTCTCTCTGTCAAATAAATAGATAAAAAATATATAAAAAAACAAAAAAGAGGAACCATCCCTCTTACAAACACATCTGAAACTCTACACAGACAGTTAAAAGACAATAAACAGCAATTAAGAAATCATAAAAGAATAAATAAGTAAGTAGCATCATTAAAAGAGTTGCCTTTCAACTGTGTGACATTTTAAATAGATGACTATAACCGCTTAGATAAAACTAAATGTTTTTTTTTTTCTTTTAGGATAAAAACTTGCAGAAAACAGATTTCAATAGACATCCACATAGTTTTAAAAATCACTAATTATATGCATACAGCAAGTGAATTATATCATAATATGCATGCATGTAATGTACTATAATTGAGTACCTATAATCTCTTGTTTAAAAGAATAATAAATACACAGTATTCCAATAAAATATGCATGCAATTTAAATACTGAACAGACATTTATTCATGTAGAGAGAAATGTGGTAGGCCATTCTTTTTTATGAAAACATGATGAGACATAGGTGTGTCTGCTGGTTATTTGAAACAATATGGATCGATCAAAATGGTGTTTAACAAGTAAGACTTCATTGAGAAGCTGAGATACTGGAGACTTAAATTCAAATAAAATGTTATCAATATAAATGCTCATTTCCAAAATGCATATTAACCAGTAACACATACACATTTATTTGGTTGCATTATAACATGTAATTTTTTTAAAATAATTTTCATTAGGAAGAAATTTTGTCCTTCCTGAAGTATGTAGATACTTTAAGAAAGCACTTGGTTATGAAGTCTTGGACCTATATATACTTCTATTGTAAATTTTAAATGGGTAACATTCTATCAAAATATACTGAGAAAAAGGGACAACACTTCTTTCACTTTCAGTACAAGTATGCTGGATGAAACAGAGTAAATAAATTTGTAATTATGTTGACTCAGGAAAAGGAGGAAAATTTCTATATGTCAGACCCAAAAGAGAAACCTAAGTTAACAAGCATAAGCCCAAGCAGAGCTGAACAACGAAGGTCATGGGGTGGGGGGGTCGGAGGCTGGTCCTAATCTACAAATGGAAATAAGGTTGGAAGTTTTAATGGCCTCTCTAGGACTTGACATTGAGGTTTGGACTCAAGGAGGGAAATTAAAATTGAAGTTCACTTATGCTTGGACTCTAGAATTGTCCCCTGACAGTGAAACAGGCACTAGAAAATTCCACCTGCAAGCTGGCGGTGGCAACAGTAACTTTCTTTCTCCTTTGAGGCTCTAGGTGGGGGAAAATTAGTGTGCAGTGAGGCAGCAAACACCCAAACCTGTGTGCCACATGGGAATGGGGTCAGTTTTATTCTCCCTTTATGTTAGAATTCTTCAACATGTCAGGCAAGTGGTATTCCCACAGGAAAGAAAGTGCCGCCTCACCTGATGATGAGCTTGCCATAAAACAGTACACTGCACAATGGAAAAATAACTACAAAATGAAATCAGGAGCCACAGAAGTCAGAATGTTTGTACACCAAGAACTAGAAGAATAAGATAGTTTGCAAGAATTCATATAAACAGCAAAGTATATACTTTTATCATATTAATCATAAAATACATGAAAATGTATAATCATAAAACATGATGTGAAGATAAAAGAATAAAAAAGAATGAGAAAAACAGTACAAAATAGGGCCCTATATTAAAATAAATAAGAAACTTTGGAAAAGAAGTCAATATCATTTACTTCTAGAAATAAAAACTGTATACGGTTGAAATTTAAAATTCAGTGAATGGACTGAGCAGAAGATTAAAAACTGCTTAATAGAGAATTAGAAATGCAGACTTGAGGATATCACCTATACATTGACGTAGGAAGTAAAGACATGAAAATATGAGATGCTAAGTGGCATGGCTCATGGAAGGATAAAATTTAACAAAAGTAGCAGGAGTTGCCAAAGAAGAGACTAGATGAAATAGATGAGAAAGAATATCCAAAAATGATGAAAAGAAGAATTGTCAAGAATTAAAGAAAATTCAATATTTTCCGTTTGAAGAAGATAAAAAAGAAATCTACCACCTAAGCTCCCAGTAGGCAACTTGCCCACGAGTCAAGATTGAGAGAAAAAGTCTTATGTATGTTAGATATGTTTTTATTGCATATATCGTATCATATATGCAAGAGACAAATATCATGATGTGTGTTTGCCATTGTCAGTCCAACTGTATTGAAAACACTGCTCGATGATGTACATTCTTTAGCAAGGAGAATATTGAAACCAGAAGAGCATTCCAGTGGCTCGAAGAATGCAAGAATCTGTCTATAAAAAACAGTAGCATTTCTGTATGTCAGTGATAACCAATTAGAAAATAGATTGAAAATATTCCAAATAGGAACAAAAACTATATGATACTTAGAAATAAGTATTTTTAAGTGGAGATACTTTTCAAGAAGATTATTGAAGAACATAGGATAAAACTTTAAATGGGGAGATAGTAAATAATATCAAATCCTGGTGAAAACCAAGAGAAATGCTGCTGTCATTTGGGTAAATTAGTACTAGGACCTTAGGAGTACAGTGGGGTATCTGGTATCATTAAGATAATGAAGTCTGTCACTCAGCAACTCCACATCTAGACATTCACGCTAAAGAAACTTGTACATTGTGCAGAAAGAAGCAAAGAAAAGATGTCTTCCATATACATAATTGTTTTAAAAATTAGAAAAAAATCAAAATATCCATATATCAGTAAGAGAAATGAAGTGCAATACACTCATGAAATATGATAGAAGAGCTGTTCCAGTGAGTGAAATAGGTCCTCATGCCTAAGCATTGATAAATCTCAGAAACTTCAGGTGAGGTGAGGAAAACCAATGTCATTGTGCTGTCATTTGTGTGACATTATAAGACATAAAACAGTTTCATATTGTGTGGACACACACTTACATAAATTAAAAATTTTTAAATACACTGATATGTAGAATTTCAGAGACTAGTTAACACTAGAGAAAAGGGGAAGGGACCAGGATAGACATGAAGTAAAATTCAAATGTGCCTCAATATTCCTTTAAAATATATCTGAAACACACATGAGAAATGTTAATATTTTTCAACCTCTAGGTTATGGGTAGTGGATAAATGTCATGTGTACTTTTCCGGTGCTTTAAAATAATTCCTAATTTAAAATTTCTTTAATCAAAGGAAAAAAAAGATTTCCTGATTTGAAAAGAGGTAAATGAAATTAGTATGTATCAACTGCTATCAACTTTACACAGATATTCTGTTATATCTGTTATATCTTATTTACTCAATGATATTAGTGAACATCATCCTCATTATATTTCAAAATATGAAAACAATGTTAGCTCAAGACATGAAAATACTTACTATTTTTTATACATTATTAACATTTTTGAAATTCCTCTATCTTCTTGTGAGTTACAAGAGGGAAACATTCCCAGATATATGAGTCAGTTGAATGTAAATGCTGGTCGGACTCTTGGTATTTATTTTAAGTACCACATGCTAGAAATTGGCTCTTTTGAAGTTTGGTGTCATGTTATCCATTCAAAGGCTGTTGGATTACAGACTCTGATACATAATATAAACTGACCTTGATCTAGGTTGTAACATGTGCTTTTATTTTATCAAAGTCTTATAACAGAAAGATAAATAGTGAAGTAAAAGATTAGAAATCAAAGTGTGTGTTTTCGCGTGCTTCGCTTTGGGTTTTCTACTGCACTTTCCATTAAGTCCTTACTGGCCAATAAGCTTATGTGATCTGACCTTGGGTTATCTTCCCAGAATGTTCTGGAGCTTCAGTCCCTGTCTTCTAGCCTGAATTACATTCCTCGGGGGCACCAAGCTCTTTCTGGAATTTCAGAGTCTATTTAGAAGGGTGGGAAAACCTCACCCCTGGCCCTGGCCCTTTGCATGCTAGGCAGTTTTCAAGGTTCATCTTCACCGTTTTAGCAAAGCTGGGATCCTGGTTCCCCTGATAGAAATCATTCTCCTGCAGTAATCACTTATAACATCCTTGTCTTTTCCTTTATTATCTTTTCACAACTTGCAATCTATTTAATGTCAGCCTCACTTCTGTTATTTTTTCCATCAATCAATAAGAAGCTGACGGTGACTCATACATTAAAAAAGAAGGAAGAAAGAAAATGAAACAATTGCAGAGATTTGAAAGTCACTAAGTTTGGTTGATACCTATTTCTTAATCTATAAAATGATGATATTAAATCTTTCTTGCCTAACTCTCAGTAGGTGTAATTATAACATCGAAGCCTTTTGAAAGTATAAGAGATCGTCATAAATACGTACTAATTACTTTTTCTGTTTATTTATATTTCTTTTTACAAGTAGAAGTAAGTTTCTACTCTTCTCCTCTAATGGGATTTGCATGGTGTGTGCTAAGATTTTTATTGGTTTTGTATTTCCCTTTCCCATTTATATACAGCAGTGATCACCTCATTAACTTGTTAGGCTCAAACCCTGGGCATTTCTACAAAAGACGTTCAATTTATATGTTTGATCCTGAATCTAAATTACAGATGTAAATTTCTTAGCACAAGAAGTGCATTCCAGAGTTTGTCTCCTGCAGCAGTGACAGTTGAGAAATACTATGTTTTTCAATTTTTAATATTAAAGGCTAAATAAACTTGTATGAAGTGAGAACTAATTTTCTTCTATTTTCTTCTTGCTTCTAACCACCAACTACTTATTATTTAGCCACGGAACAGTGTATTTAAAGAGTAAGCGCTCAACAAATACTGCTAATTAGCTAATTATCCTTCTTTTGTTAACTTCCTTTAATACTTGGATGCATTAGAATGAAGGCCATAACAGAGGAAAATCTGTAATTGACTACAAACACCCCCCAAAAAACAGGCATGACTACAGCATTTCTAGAGCAATTATCACACAAAAAAACTTAAATGTCACTGGAGATACTCCGGGTAACTTTGTCAATAGAATTCCCGGTTGACTAACAATCACGGTTAAACATGTACCACTGGAGTTGTACCTAATTTATAAGAAGGCGGCTTCCTGAGAATGGCTACAGGGAACCGATCGTGACTCTATTTCTCTAGAGAGAGCCTTTGCCGAGGGAACTCTAGCAAAAAGAAAATTGGTGTCAACCCAACAGTGTCTGACTCTAAGAAAAAAGAACCTAGTAAGGTTTTTCTAATTAAGCTTTGTTTTTAAAGAAAAAACTGCTGAAGGAGAAAGACCAGTTATCATAAATATTTTGTAAGGTAGACCACAACATACCTACTTATCTACTCAGCTAAATATGTGCAATAGAAATATGTGTCTTAAGCACGCATGTCTCCAGAAGGGGGTGAAAATTGGCTCTAAGAGGGGTGAAAATACCATTTTCATTTTACGTATATGGCAAGCATATGGACACAGTGCACCTGTACACAGAGTATACCTGTGGAACGAAGATTTCATGGTGAGGATGGTATGAAAATAGAAAAGGTAATGAAATAGGCTCCTTAAGGGCTTGAAAATAAAAATCAGGCTGGGAAGCACTGGTCTAAAGGGAAGAGGCACTATTTATCATCAGCCTATATAAGGATAAATATATTTATTACGTGGATTATTTAGCATGGAAAAATGGTTGCTATTACTAGTTATTATTTAGTTATTTTAATGGAACCAACTAGAGTAATGGTTTAGAAACCAAGAAAGTGGACTATTTTGTTTTAAGAAAATAGTGAAATATAAGGGAATATTAATCTCTAGAGTGGAAGTTGGGAGCATTCTAGAAATTACCTATTTCTTGGGCTTAGGTGTAAAAATGATCAATAAATTTGTCAATTATTTAAAAAACTATGGAATTCTATTAGACTCTAAATAAACTATTAAAATTACTGGATTGACAAGAGCTGTCATTTGAATGCTGAGAGAGAATAGATTAGACCCCCTTTTGTTTAAATAAACAGAACAAACTTTAAACATTTTATTAAATTATATGTTGACTCTTCTTGAAGTTGATCAGTACAAAGAAATAATAGAATGATAGCTAAAGCAGAGAGAAATCTCACAACCAAAATAACATTTGGGCTACAGGTTGCAAATGCACCATTATTAGATACTGAAGATCAATTCCTTCGTCACCTGTCTTATTTTTCTGTCTTATTTTTCCTTCAGAGAGGTGGTGGACTCTGGAGATGAATCTGGTGTCTGACTCACAACATGTTCTCAGTAACCCTTTTGGGGCAGTGACTTCCTTCTGCCTTGTTGTATACTTATTTGTCCATACCCTTACTTCCTTTGCTATAATCCTCCTGGACATTCTTATATTTCCTCAGGCATTTTGCATAATGGTTTATGTGTAGTACACCACCTATGATTTGATGAATGAGTGAGTAAAAATAGCAAGTAAGGGAATAGTGAAAAATAACATAGGTTTTATTAATAATTTGATACTGACAGCATAGTTAATTAAACTGCTCACGGAACTTACCCATAAAGCAGAAGATTCACTCTCAATCTGAGAATCAAAAATTCAAATCAGAAAGATCTTCCAAAAATGAATCAGGAATATAATCATAGCCACTTCATGTATGGCATTGTTGATGAACCATAAAGAAGTTTTGAAAAAGCAGTTATGTACCTTAGAACCCATAAAAAGAATTGAGAAGAAAGCTGCCAAGATTTTCTAGGTGATCAAGTTGCTAGAAGGTGGGGAACTTGTCTCCCTAGAAGTTTCAGTGTAAGTCCTGGAACGCTATGGCTTTGTGTTTGAATTGTGCCACTCTAAAAATACATTAAATATCAAACTGTGATGTTTTCCCTGTTTTGAAGCTAATATCATTCAAAAGAAAACTTTGGAAACACAATCCTTAAATAAGAAATTACTTAGATAATACTCTCAAGGAAGATTGGAAAAGGAGGAAGGAAGTAGAACCTGCAATAACTAATTTATTCTCTGCAAGTTGAGGCATGACCAGAAAGCAGAGCTCTAGTGATCTAAAAAGATTTTATCCTCAATTCATGTTCCTGTCCGCTTTGAAAGGCCCTTTCAATTAAGCCATGAGAACAGATACCTAAGTCGGTACTATATCCAGCATATTTACTATTTAGTTTTGGCTTAGTATTTGTCTATTGTAGAAACTGAGAACAATCAGAACCAAGCACTTTTCAATCCAATGAACCCAGCTACCACTCACTCAAGAAAAAAATGTGGTGCAGACTCAGGACTAAATAAGCAGGAGTCTAGCAACTTAAAGCTGTGGCATGAAGCTGACATCCTATGCAGTCATGTGTAAGGCCTATGCGGATCTTATAGAAGTTGATCGTTACTTGTGAGGAGCGTTGAAGTAAGCATGGTGGTGTAGAATAGGATTAGCTTGAAGACCTAGAAAGAGTTCTAAAATGTTTGGGTTTGAAGATTTGTCACAACAAAGCAAAACTATCACTTTGGGTAGCCCGTTTTTCTAGGTATAAACATCCTATTATCTTTACTATGGTGTGTTGGGGGCCCCCAAGACCACACTCATTATCAGTGATTCACTAGAAGGACTCGCAGAATTCTGAAAAGTTTTTGTACTCACCCTAATGGCTTATTACAGCAAAAAGATATAGATTAAAATCAGCAAAGGCAGAGGTGCATAGGAAAGAGTCTAAAAGAAACCAAATGCAGACTTCCAGTTATCCTCTCCCAACGGAATCATACGGAAAGTATTTATTTCTCCCAGAAACAATGTATGAGGATATTTATGAGGTATTCCAACCAAGGAAACTCACCCAAGTCTTGCTATTCTGGATTTTTATTGGGAGGTCAGTCATTGAGGTATGAAGCTCTCATATGACTGACCCGGTCTCCAGATCCCCCAGAGATCAAACTGATACATTGTGACTCAGGGCCCTAGGCAGACAAAACTATGCATTCACCATAAATGGTATTGTAAGCTGATAAATGTGGTGCAATGTCATGGTGAAACAAAACTAGACATTCTCCATAAATGGGATAATTAGCATAAACTGTCTGATATGACCCCTGACCCCAGGTATACAAAGACACTTTTATCAAGCAGAATATTCCAAGGGCTTATAGGTTATCTCCCAGGAGCTGGTCAAGCAATGGTCTTTTTAGTTTAGAATATGCAGGGTTTGAGCATTCCAGGCCTATTGAATTAACACTTTACTGCACCATACGGTGTTGAAAGAGTACCAGTGTCTCGTCTTTTTTAGACATTTTACCTCTTCCCGCCAACTTCGGTGCATCGAGTATAGTTCTTTTGATTTACCTCCTGCTGAATGACCTATAATGATTTACCAATTCCTGAGAGAAAAGATCAGTATCTCAGAGTAGCCTTGGAAGTTCATTATGTGAGAGCAAAGACCCTGGAAGCCAAGTACTAAGTACAGACCCTAGCACACAGGAGCTATTCAGTGTGTCTGTTTTGACAAAATAAATAATGAATGAATCATTTACCCTTTGAATTATTTCTTGTTTCCAATCTCTTTCCTAACCATGGGTCTTTCATTTTATCTCCTCCAACAGGTTGAATTTTTAAACCATTCTTCAAAATTGCAAAATGGCAAACAATTCCACTCCTGTCACAAAGCCTCCTTAAGCCTTTGTAGCACAATTAGTCCTTCCTCCTCTGTGTTCCCATAATATAATTGATTTCTCAGAGGCACAATCCTGTTCCACCTAGCATTATAGTGGATTGTAAATTTATCATTTTACCTGGCTCTAGATATTGACTTTTAAAGACAGAGACCTTGACCTGTCCATCTTTAGAGTCCCTAGAATTCCTACTCTCTTGTGTTGATACAGGTTATTAATTAATTGAATATTGAAATTATTTAATCCTATTTTTTCAAGGTCATATTACCAGGCGAAAACAGAGATAAGGAAAATGTAATGTCTAAAAATTTCAAATTGTTGAACTCAGTCCGAATCTCAGAAAAGTAGTATTACAGGTTCCAAATTAGAGTAAATGAAGAGCAGATTAGACCAAGTACATAAGAACACAGTCTACAGGGGCACCTGGGTGGCTCAGTGGGTTAAAGCCCCCTGCCTTCAGCTCGGGTCATGATCCCAGGGTCCTGGGATCGAGCCCCGCATCGGGCTCTCTGCTCAGCGGGAAGCCTGCTTCCTCCTCTCTCTTTCTCTGCCTGCCTCTCTGCCTACGTGTGATCTCTGTCTGTCAAATAAATAAATAAAAATCTTAAAAAAAAAAAAGAGCACAGTCTACAGAACAGCTATAGTGTGTCCTCAGTGGGATAAGCTAAATTACAATTACAGAGATGTTTCATCTTTCCTGACTATATACTCTTCTGAGGACTCCCAACTTCAGAGCTTTGGGGAATTATTTGTCACCATAGGTCTGAAACTAGTTTGATTAGTTTTGCTGACATTTATCATCTGAAAATATCTGAAATCTACCTTAGAAATAAAAATTAGCAAGAATGTCTGTGGCAATAATTCAATTTGTGTATTTATCAAGTTGCTAAAAATTAAAATGTGAAATGGGCCAGGAGAAAGCCCTTTGTTTAGGGTTCCCAGCAATATAGAAGTGACTATGGTCTCTTAAGTGGGTCATAGAAATAAAGAGTCAAAAAGTTAATTTCAAATAAATTATTCTCTCAGATACAAACAGAACCTCTTTATTTATTTATTCTTACAAATTTTTCTATTTTTTCACACTCTTGTTCTCTCTCCTATTTTTTCTCCTATGTTCTCAAATCTTATCAACCCTATCTTCTGCCCAATCTTGGTTTACTAAAAAAATAATTATATTAAACATCTACTTTATGCATAGCTCTTTGCTGTGGATGAAAAACACAACCACCAAGAAATTTATTTAACCTTAGTAAAATTTTGTTTAGCTAGTGCTCAGTGTTGTAACAGGAACCTCAGCATTTTCTGGTAGTATAACAATAAGTAAGACAAGGTTTCTACCTCTGAATAGATTATGGGGTATAACTAGGATATACCTAGAGAGAACAAGCTCAGAAGATACAGCTATGTGGGCTTTTTTGGTGGTCATATTAGAGCAATGTACAAAGGACTATGAGAGCACAGCTGAGAGAGAAGTTCTCTAAGGAGAAGGAAAATTTCAGAATTAAGGTGATGAAGGAATTCAAGGAAGAGAAAAAATGTGGAGCAAATCCAGGTGTAGGGAATACGGAGAATTTGTTTCTACAAAGCAAGGAGCGTTCATTTAGAAGTTACTAGTTAAGATTAACTGTTCTTTAAATTGAGAGACTGCAGCCTTCCCAGTTTTTCATCAGATAATCAGCTTTCCCTGGCCCGAGTCCACAGTATAGGCCCATCTATAAACAAATGATTTTTCAGTATGTGGGGACTAGGATTAATGATACCAATCTGGAGAGCAGTCACCGCACGAGATTTATATTTCCCATATTATTACTATATGATTCACTGGCTACACCAATGTATTAAAGAAACACTGAAAATTAACCAAGAAAAACTTTCCTCTTTTCCTGCTTGGTTGCATCAAGGAAATCTATGGCCGTTTACTCCAGTTTCTGTCTCTGTCAGGTTCTCATGGTTGCCTCAAGTGTATGTTTTTTTAATATGTAATATGGAAAGTATTTTGTCCTCTGTATAATATCAACATGCTGTTCCACATCCATTAGTTTAATTCTCTAATTTTATCACATATCATGTGTTCTCAGAGGAAGTGGTTCAACAACAGAGGTTGTGAAGCAGCCTGTGCCCATTTTAGTCAGTGAAACTCACTGCTTTATTTTTCATGGCATTTACACCACACTCTTGATATACATGAAGATCAAATTGTAGCTTTTACAACAGGGGATCAGGATCCAATATCCTTTCACGTCAATTTGGCTAGAAAGGAGATAGCTTAACATGGAGATTTTGAGCAGATTAAAAAAAAAAAAAATCCCTATCTTTTAAATATGGTTGAAGGGTAAAATGAGGAATATCCAGTTTATAATTTCCTTTCACGGAACTAAATAGAGACAGTTCTTTATCTTGAAGGGTATCTCTGTTTCTGTTTGTAGGAGAATGTTGAAGGTGGGGACTGCAGTCGCTGTAAAGCCGGCTTCTTCAATTTGCAAGAGGATAATCATAAAGGTTGCGATGAGTGTTTCTGTTCCGGGGTTTCAGACAGATGTCAGAGCTCCTACTGGACCTACGGCCATGTAAGCAATAGCCTTTTCATTTCGTATGCTGCTCCATGGAACCTCCTTGCTCCTGTTCTTTTGTAAGAAATTTTTTTTAAAAAATGGTTTTCTGGTAGTAAGTTTCTACTTACCATTATCATGAAGAAGGGATTGAATTTTCTTTCAAATGCTATTTGTGTATCTTTGATCAAAGACTTAAAGGTTTTGTTTGTAGCCACGTGGAGCCTGGAACCTCTTAGAAATAGTAAATATTCATCTTTTCAGTGTCCATGATTACTTTGTGAAGCAGTAATGGGATTAATGTGATTATAACCCCTAGGGCATAGGATTCAATTGAGAAAGCATCAGATATGCTATGCAGAATTATGTATTCCATTCACCAATGTTTTTGGTATACAAATTAAGAAGGATTGCTCCCCATTGCCTTTTCAGCTCTGCACAGACAGTGGTTTGTGTCCTGATAGAGGATGTGCGAGAGGAAGAGGGGACCCTTAGGGAATTTCAAATAGCCTGAATGGCAGCTCTTAAGACTACAGAGTAGCCGGACGCCAGCTGGAGAAAGAGAAGCCTAGAGGAGAATGAGAAACTCTACCAGCCAGGGTTGCGAAGGCTAAATTAGATTCTTATACTTGGAGAACCACTGGGATATTTTATCAGGGGAGTGGTAGGACCAGGGTTGTGCTTTACAAAGATCACATTTGCAGTAAACTACCTTCCAAACACCCCTTCAACTTTAATCAGTTAAGGAATACTTAACATAGCTACAGTATTCTCTTCTGCCTGTATTGCTTTTATGTCAAGTCCAAAATACCATGAGTGGTTTCTGATTGTCCTCTCATGTCTAAATCGGAATCTGTACACTATCAAATGTATTTGCTTTCAGAGCAGATTGCATAGAACCAACAGCAATTAGGCATCTAGCCCACTTCCCCTCCTGTTTGTAAAGTTTCACCCCACGCTCTAGACTGTTCCATTAACATCAAAGTTTCATGGCCAGCAGAAGAGCAGAACTGACATTTAGCCTTGTTTCTCAGCAGTTAGGTCCAAATGATATTTGCGTTTCAGTAAGCCTTCTGGAAGGATCTTCCTCTGAATCTCACTGTGCTTAGAGTCCCTGAAGGATGATGTTGGAAAGAGAAGAGAAGGAAGTAACACATTTCTTAAGGTCTAGTCCCAGCTATTCCACAACTTTTGAGAGATGAAGAATCAAATGACCTCTACCTGAAAAAAAAAATTTAAAAATATGTCATCCACATATTCTCATCATCACTATTCTGCTCCCCATCACCTACAACACCAAGCCACTCACACACATCTAAGTGGGCCCCTGGTAGCCACAAACCTCCGTATCTTATGTTTTGTCCCAACTAGGTAGGGCAGTCTAAATCAGAATTGGAGCTGTATGCCCTCCCTTGGCCAGACTGTAAAGATGGAAGAGCAAGTCATCATGTGTTTCCTAATTTTTCCTTTAAGGCTCCTTCCTTTTCTGGGCCAAGGATCTAGGCTATGAATTCCTACAGCACTTCCAACCCCATGGGAAGGACTAGGTATAGTATTGTGAGCTGTGGCCATAGCAACAGGCTAGTGGATTCAAATGTCCTTAAGCCTCAAAACTGAAATTTAATTAAATGAAAGGGGTAGAAAAACAATGCAAAGCTACCTTTCAGGCATTTGCATATTTTATCTCTTTTCTTCCTATGTTTTACAAATACATATGTAAAACCTTTTATAATTACTTTTCTCATAACCAATAGGAAATTATTAGCGGAGTGAAAAATAGGCAGTTTAGAGCCCAGCTATCTGATAATTTATATAACAGTCTAATCCTTGTGTAACTTTAAACAAATTTCTGTTTTTAAGAAAGAAGTATTTGGAGTCCTAACTCCTTAAAAAACACTGGATCAATAAAAACAGATGATTACATATTACTATCCAAAGTCCTAGAATTAACAAGAACACAGTGAGACTCTTATGATGAGTACCTATGATAAGTTTCACATTTTCCACAGCTCTCCTATTTTTGTAAACTTTAATAGGTTTTTTGTTCTTGTTGTTGTGTTATTGTTTTAATTTCCAAAGATTGGACACTACACCGAATAGGAAAGAGAAAAAAGTGGAGGTGGTTTTTGGTTTTGTTTTTCTTAAGTAAGATGATCGTGTGTTTTCTTGAAGATACAAGACATGCGTGGCTGGTACCTGACAGACATCTCTGGCCACGTTCAAGTGGCTCCCCAGCAGGACGACTTAGACCCGCCTCAGCAGATCAGCGTCCGCAGTGAGGAAGCCCACCGTGCCTTGCCGCAGGGTCACTACTGGAGTGCACCAGCTCCGTACCTGGGAAACAAAGTAAGTCCGCGCAGTGCCAGCTTCTTGCCGCTTTGCTTTAGCCAATCAGTACAGAGAATGGGTTTTATTAAGTATTTTTTTAATTTTTTTAAGATTTTATTTATTCATTTATTTGTCAGTGAGAGAGAGAGTACATACAAGCAGGCAGAGTGGCAGGCAGAGGCAACGAGAGAAGCAGGCTCCTCGCCGAGCAAGGAGCCCGATGCGGGACTTGATCCTGGGACTCTGGGATCATGACCTCAGCCGAAGGCAGCGGCTTAACCAACTGAGCCACCCAGGCATCCCTTAAGTATTTTTTTAAATAAAGATCGGAACAAATTCATGGTGCATCGGGCAGCGAGAAGCAACTAAATCAGTTTAAGTTGGACGTTTCTCCCCAGGCCTGCTGGGGGAAGTATGTATACCAAAAGTGAATGGTCTATATAGCATCCTTAATATACAACTTTACACAGTTGGTGTTCTGTGCTAACTTTTTTGGGGGGACGGCGGGGGTGGGTAGTGTCTAGGTCATTTTTATGCTTTTTGAATGACTGACTACGCTGATGAAGACTCTAGGATATTTTTGTGAAACCTTGAAGATATTTTTGTGAAACAAATGATAAATATTGGAAGGAACTGTGTTGTGTTTACTTGAAATAGCTGTTTTTTCTAGAGTTGTCCGTGGTAGGATACTTACTGAAGTTTTCCTCCTCTGTTTCTATTTTATTTCAAAGCTGATATTCAAGACAGCTAATTTTTCTACCTTGTATGAATGTTGATTGAAAATGAAATTTATTAGATAACTAACTTAATACTTGCCATGATGCTTGTGCAAATAACATATTTTCTGGAGCTCAAAAAGAAAACTACACTAAAAGAGTGCCAGATTGAAAGCATCTTTGTTTTTTAAAGCCCACTGAAACGTTCATAAAAATATAAACAGATAAACAAATGTAGCAGCCTCAGAAATGCAGGTGGTTTTTGTTTTTATGTTTTTTTTTTCTTTTGTGGATGAATTCTACCTAGATAGAGGCCTTTGCTTTTATCATATTATTTTAAGAGTTTGTCAGAAACCAAATTTGGTGTAGTAATTCTAAATGGTCTGCTTGTTCTGCAAAAGTTAGTACCTTATCAGCTGATAGTTAAATTGCCTAATCACACCAGAAATTGTAACGGTGACAGAAAAATCCCTTAGCAACTTGATGCTATGTAAGCCTCTGAGTTTTCACCTATAAGAATATAGTGATGTTTTTGATGAAATCTTCATTGACAAAACAAGCAAAATATATTTATTGTTAGTGGTTCTCTTGCACAGAGTATGAGTATCGAGAAAGAAAGACTTAGTAGTTCACATATTCAGTGAATGGGAACTGGTGGTTTTAGCTGATTAAAAAAAAGAATTTAAGTAGTGGCCAGCGTCTTATTTTTAGCAGACTTCTAAATGCTATTATGAAAAATGTGTTAATGAATAAAACACGTTTTTCAATGAATATGTACTTTAAAAGAGACAGTGTATATGGCATAAAATTCTACAACTGTAATAAAAATCCAATTAAACTTGTATTTGTAAGGCCTTTTACAAGAAGAAGTCATTCTATCCTGTTCTATTTTGGAAACTCCTTTATTCCTAACAAGAATAAAATAGCATAAAACAGCTTAAAATTGCTAGAAAAAATAGATAAATATACAAACTGTTAAATTTTTTGCCCCTGTTCTGAGGAGTTCAGAGAAGAGCCTTGGGTCAAAATTGGATGTGTTTCAAAGGTCTTATTTTTCTTACAATGGTGAAATTTATTTAAGAACAGCTTATAATAGAACATTCTTTACGGCTTTTTCCATATTTTTTATTCGGTCATATGCTTTTTCTTTCTGTTGGCTGAAAATCAAACTGACATAAGGAGAGCAAGCAAATCGGATACTAAATAGCACCAGAGCAAAGAATTTGGACATCCTGTTCCTAGTTGTTGGTGCCCAAAGATAACTTCCTTTATCCTGGCTGAACTATTTCTTAGAACCACCCACAATGAAGACTTCATATTCCCCCACAGATCATTTCCACATCAAAAAGCTGTATTTTCCTGTGCTTCGACTTCCACTCAGTGAACAAAATAATGGTAACAGGGTGTGCAAATTGTTTGAATATGGAAGACATTTTTTAATGTAATGTGGAAGCCCTTGGTGGTTTACTGTCAGATATCTCAGTATGAATGAAACAATTTGCCTTAATAACTGAACCATATAAATTTTTGATACTACAATAATACTGCAAGCTCTCACAAATTACCTCAGTGCATCTTAACTGCCATGTCACATCACGTAAATTATAGTCATGATGACATGCTTAGTGTGGTTGATTTAATATCTTGCTAAGGAAATGGAAAATTGTAGGGCCTTGTTTATAAATTCAATAAAGCCACTTTCCTAAACAGTTGAGGCTAAATTCTTTACCAGTAATTGCTGTTCAAATCAGAGCCATTGCCAGAATCTGATAGAAATAGTATATCAAGAAACTGGTGCATCTGCTTTGATACTGAATTTCATTTACATCCATGACCAGGAGGCTGTGGGTATATCATCCCTCCTCTGCTTTTTTAGTGTTAATTCCTAAGTCAAAAAATATTTATGGGATGCTATTAGCTTTGCTAAATATTTGTATAACCAATTTTCAAACATTTTCCAAATCACTTGGTTATAAGGCTACTTAAAACAGAAGGGAGATGTGCAGCTATATTCTAGTATAATGAAGTTGCCACATGGCATCCTTCCTTTTTTTAGAAACCTGACTCCAAATAATGGAACTGCTCCCACATGGGATACACTTTGCTGACATAGAGGTCCAGCCCAATTGTGATAAAACTCAAGCACACTCGCCAATTTAGCGAAGGAAGATTTCTTATCCTAAGAAACATTTTTATTGGCTGCAGACTCTTTCTGGAATCATGAGGCACACATAACTGAATGTAAGTGTGTGGAGGGATAGTCCATGAGGCCTGGAAGAACACAGCACACTTTTATCCTGCCCATCTAAATATTTCCACTATCTCAGTTATGAATTAATTCCTCAACAGCAATCTTGAAAATGTTGGGTTTTTTCCCCTCACATGTGGGGCATTATTTAGCACAATTGGCACAATCCAGTGTTAATTCCCCCTCACCCTTCACTCAAGAGAGTCAAAGAGGATTTAGTCAGGCACCCACAGGGTTGTATACTAGGCAGCATTTCATTTTCAAAATGCTTGGCAAGTGTTAATGCTTGGTTGTAGGGCATCGGTTTAAGCTTGGGACTAGGCAGGAATGGAAGGAACTAGAGGACGGCATCCTGCTGATTTGCTACAGGCTACAGCAACTATTCAGAAACAGTTTGGGTATTTCAGAGTTGGAATAATTTACTGCTTTAGTAAGCTAAGTGCTATTGGAACATCGAAATAGTCATTTACTTAAGGTTACCCTAGTGGTCTGAAACAGTTAGTGCAGCTTCCAAAAACAATTCTCTCCACATCTGTAAAGTTCCCTGAGAATCTGGCTTGGCCTACCTACTGTTCCCACATTACCATTAAGGTTTACAGTCCTGTCTTGGAGCATTATTAAATTAATCTTATGTGATTTGTGCTTTATAGAACAATGCTTATTTTCTACAACATTACGTTGTCTTTTTCTGTTTCTAGCTTAGGGAAGCTTGTAAATGGTTTTGTGTCATTTGCCAAGAGTACCTAAAGCCTAGCTTAAGATGCACATTATAAGTCTGCTGACAAAATAGCATCTGGCTTATAAAAGTAATCTCTGGTACTTCTCTGTTGTGCTTGCTTGACTTTCAGTTCTGTCTCTCAGATCTCAAACTGAAGCTGTGGATCTGAAGGAGATTGATGTTTGAGAGTCACAGGACAGGGTGGTTCTTGGCACATAAAAGGAGCTCAACAAATACTTTGTGATTGATGCTCCGTGCTTAACAACAACAACGGAAATAGTTTTGATTAGTTTGTTCAGAAATGACTCTTGACTTAGGATTTATATCAGGGTTGAGAAATGACTTCAAGCATGATGAAAAAAATTAGAAACTGATAAGCATGATCTCTCTCCTCTCAACAGCAGAAAGTGTATTTGTTACTTACAGTTATTCAAAAGTAAAGGTCAAACCCAATCTCCCATCCTTAACTTCCTCCAATTCAAGCCTTGGATTAAATGGATTAATTGAGAAGATACTGTGTAGGTGGAGAATGGTATGGCCAAAAAGGTAAATAGGACAAATCAGCTATGATTGAATTTTTATTTCATAAATCAGATCTCATTAAGAATGATTTGGCAATGGAGAAGCGTCAAGATTTGCTGCCTAGAACTAACCAAATGAAGTGTTAGGGGTACATGAAGAAATATATTTATTAAAAAAAAAAAAAAAAAGCCAAGAACTCACTTGTTGCCCGTAGCTATGGTAAAGTCTGCTATGCAAAATTATGCCACCTATAAGGACTCAAGGTCTCGCAAAATTACCTAATCTTATCCTAACAGTATCTTGATATTTTTCCTGATGAAATGGATAAAGCACTAATTTTAACATTTCAAATTTTGGCATAAAAGAGCATTTTAATATTCATATGGATCATTTTGTTTGCAGCACCTTATAATGAAGTGCAGTGGGGACAAAGATCAGTGTTTACAACTGAGCAACTGAATATGTACCAGATAGGGGAGTATTCAGTTTAACAGCAATTTTCTGAGAAAAATTAAGGAGTTTACTTAACAGTAATATCAGGCTCAGTTACCTTTGGGATATGGTTGCCAGAAAAAGTAGTCCAGGTCAAGAGAGGTAATGGTTATACAGATTCTGCACAAAGCATGTCAACTAAAATATTCAACTTGTGCATTTATGTTTTCATCTCTTAAGATACATGACCAAGGTTATCAGCTGATAAGCCAAGATATCCCAAGTAGTATGACACTCAAGACTGAAATCCAGATGTGTTAAGCCCTTTCTACTAGGGTTTTGTTTTTTTTTTTTTTCACTCCATTATGTTTATGAGTACTTGTAAGGCATTTGGCTTTGGAATAGAAATGCTTAAGCAGCTTATCCAAAGGGAAGCATAAGGAATGAAACAATAAAGATATGAGTTTATATAAATGCAAATTAATAAAATAGAAAACAGATATCAATAGAGAGGCCACAAAACCAAAAAGTTGTTTTTAGAAGAATTACAAAGCTCTAGCACAATTTATAGGGAAAAAAAGTGGGTAAAGATATACATAAATGATTTTAGAAATGTAAATATGGACATAACTAAAATTACTTCAGAAAATAAAAAAAATAAAGAAAATCATGAAAACTTTACACACAATAAATTTAGTTACTTATAAAAATAAACAAATTTCTAGAAAAATAAAAATTAATAAACGTGATTCAAGGGGAAAATCCTGGAAATCATATCAATATTAAAACAAGTGAATTAATAGTCAAGGAAATCTTCCCCATAAGAGACCACCAGGTCTATTTTGTTTATGGGTGATTTCAATCACTATTCAAACCTAAAAAAAAAGAATCAATCTTATACAAGTTTTCTAGAGAACAGAATCATAGGAATTACTCCCTGAGCAATTTTATGTGACTCGATATGCTTGATATCAAACCTTCAAGAGAGGTATGAAAAGGAAATCCCTATCCGAAGTCACTCATGCAAATAGATCCTAAACAAAGCATAACCAGTCTGAATTTGTAATGTATAAAAATGGCAAAACAAAATTGACAACATTGCTTTTGTCATAAGAGTTCAGGTTGGTTAAATATCAGAAAATCAGTTTAAGTAATTGGTCATATTGACTGACTAAAGAGAGAGAAAAATAAAATGATTGATCTCTGTAGATGCAGAAAAAGAAATAGGCAAAATTAAATGATTCATGAGGTTTTTAAAAAAATTGCAGGGGTGCCTGGGTGGCTCAGTGGGTTAAAGTCTCTGCCTTCCGCTCAGGTCATGATCCCAGGGTCCTGGGATCGAGCCCCACATCGGGATCTCTGCCCGGCTGGGAGCCTGCTTCCTCCTCTCTCTCTCTGCCTACCTCTCTACCTACTTGTGATCTCTGTCTGTCAAATAAATAAGTAAAATATTTAAAAAATAATAAAATAAAAATAAAAAATTTTAAAAAATTGCAAATAGTGGAAAGGCACTTCTTTAACTGATGAAGAGTATCTACACAAAAAGGAATAGCAAATATTTAATATAAAATGCTATAAGACTTCTTTAAGATCACAAACATGAAACAATTTTCACTATGATCACTTTTATTTAACATTGTACTGGAAGACCTAGATGGTACAGCAAGATAGGAAATAAAAGATATGGAGATTAGAAGGGAAGAAATAAAACCACCATTTATAGATGATAGGATTATCTGTTTTGTGAACTCAAAAGATAAAATATAAAAGATAAAATATTTAATAAATGAATCAAAAGGGGAACTGTATACAAAATTAATTTATGAAAGTCCACTGTATTTCTTTATATCAGCAAAAAACAGTTCAAAATACTTTTATAATCAGTCCTTTATAATAGCAAAAAATATTAAAAGTACCAATGATTAAATTTATATGGAAAAGCAGAGGAAGAAGAATAATCCGAGAAAATTCTCAAACAAAAACTGGAGATGGATTTTTAATCAAAACTTTTCTGATATAAAGACTTAGGACTTATTTTAAAAAGACAGAATAAGACAAAAGGCAGTTGGTGTGAAAAAAGATAAAAAATGCAAAATAGATAAAATGGAACTGAGAAGGGAGTCTGAATGACTCAGTTAAGCATCAGGTCATGATCTCAGGGTTGTAGGATCAAGCCCTGTGTGGGGCTCTGGCTCTTTCTCTCTCTTGCCTTCTCCCTATGCTTTTCCTCCCCTCTGCTTTTGCCCAGCCCCTGCCCCCCAAATAAATAAATCTTAAAAAAAAAAAAAGAAAGAAAGTAAAAGAAAGAAAGGGAACTGAGAAAACAGCCCAGAATTATCCCATGGATACTTGATTTTTGACAAAACAGACTTTGCAGGTGATAATGATACAATAGGGCATGTAATAAATGCTATTCATGGATTGGTTATCTAAAGACAGAAGAAAAAAAAATCTTTGCATCCCTACATTATACATAAAAATAAATTCTGATTGAAGCAAAGACTGTAATTTCAAAAATCATTCTAAAAATGCTTATCAAAAATAATACATTGGATTTTTTGCTTCTGACAATAACTGAATACTAGAATCTCCATTTACCCACCTGCCTTAAACAAGAAAACTTAAGAAAAAGTGTGAAACAACAATTTTTAGACACTAGACAACAAATTGTATGGGGTCTGTAGTCTCTGAGAAAAGAGAAACAAATGAAGTAAAGCTTACAACTGTCCCAGATTATTGCATGGGTGCAGTTCCAAGTGTATGGAGGGAAAACCCAATTATCAGGATTTGAAAGGTGGAGATTGGAGGTTAAGGAGGTTAGAAATTGTGGAACAGGATATTGGAGAAAAGGGATATGGGGAGAGAGAGGGAGAGAGACAAACAAACCAACAGATATCCAGAGAGAGACGCGGAGAGAGAGATCTGTAAAGCTATAAGGCAAGACCTCCAGCCTGGCTAAGTATTGAGTTGGGTGGGAGAATATCCCCAAAGGCTGGTGGAAGAAATACCAATAAGTAACAAGAGGAAACAATTCCTGGAGCTAACACAGAGGTGGTGATAGTTCATTTTCCCACCACCTAAAATGGACCATCTGCATAATGGGAAGGACGTCAGGTAACGTGCTCAGAGACTGTTGTCTTAATAGAAGGGTTAAATTAGCCCGGAGATTACAGACTGCTCTGAATTCACCCTAACAAATCTCGAAAGCAAACCTTAAAAGAAATCTACTTGTCCCAAGTAAATTAACTGCATGCCAGAACAAAGTCCAATATTACTTAATTACAACAAAATCCAACACTCAACAATGTAAATTAAGCATGTCTGGCATCAAATAAAAAATTACCAAGCGTGTGAACAAGCCAGGGCAGCTGAACTACAACCAGGAAGAAAATCAGTTAACGAAAACAGACCTTAAAATGATAAGAAATCATGCCAAAGCATATATGAATTGAATTAAACGAAAAAAAAAAAAAAAGAGGAAGACAAAGAGAAAATCTTAAAAGCAGTCAGAGGAAAATAGGTACAACATGTATAGAAGAACAAAGATAAGAAAAATAGAAGGTTCTTGTCAGCCAGGATGTGAACTAGAATATAGTACACAGATATTTTAAAGTATCAGAGGGAAAAGAAACAACAACATACAAAAAAGTCAATCAGAAATACTTTAGTAGGCCAAAATATTCTCGAAAAGGAAGGCAAACAAAGAGTTTTTCAGAGAAATAAAGGCTTACCTACTTTTTTTCATGAATTATCCATAGTTAGAAGAAATGTAGAAAGTTCTTCTGGTGAAAGGAATATGATGCCAGAGGGAAATTTGTTCCTACAATATGAAATTAGAGTATCCAAACAGTATAAAATAATGTTTTCTCCACTGATTGCTGCCTAACACAGGACCTCAGGCTAGTCATCTCTTTAGCCCCGGGCTTAACACAGTGGTTACTGAATAATAACAAGACACACGGACTTAAAATAGAATTTCAAGTACCCTTTATATACAATTTTCATTGAAATTATGAAAAGACTGTGCTATAATAAGAATGTAAATGTTCTCCCCTCTTCAACCTCCATTCCTCATCTCAAAACCAAAGAAAGCAAAATCAACACCAATTTGAAAGAGTTTCAATCAAATCTTAATGTAAAACTACATTTTTTTCCTCCATCTTTATTAATAACACTTTATGGGTATTCTCTGTGGAGCTCAGTGGAAAAGCATAGGGGACTGACGAATTGTTGGTTTTGATACAGTAGCTCAAGTTGGTACGGAAAGATGGGAGACAGATATGTGTTAAGAGGAAGATGTCATAAAGACACAGAAAGGATGGCCATCTAGAAACCAAGGACAGAAACGTGAAACAGGTTCTTCCATCACAGCCCTTGGAAGAGACCATCCTGCTGACTCCTTGATCATTGGCTAGCAAACTCCTACATTATTTTCTTTCTGCCTTTTCATGAGAATTGATTGAAGGGGATTAATTAAGTAAAGAGAAATCACGGTCAGTTATTTTTAGTGTTTTGGTCCTTATGCCTTTCACAGATCTGATTCAAATTCCAGATATCTACCTTAATAGTCTTATGATCTTGGACACATTCCATAATTTAGTTGAGCCCTTCATTATCTGCAAAATGAGAGTTCCAGCCTTAGAATTGTGCAAAGCCCTCTAAAATGCCCTTAGCACTCAAAAGCTGTTCAATAAATGCCAATTTCCTCAGGACTTTCTATAATTGTCCACTGTAGGAATTTATATCAGAGGTAGTCTATATCAGTTAAAGATGTTTGTTGAAGAACACTCTATCCCCTGTTTCCTACTGTCTGACGGAGCATCTAGTGGTGGTAAGGGACAAGATACCATTAAAGATAAAAATGAACAATCACAGAAAGTTAATTTTAGCAAATAAATAGATTATATGAATTAAGCAGTGGGTTTGCAGATGTGAAGAAATTTGATCAGTTAACTAGATTTTGAGAAACCTGCAGAATGTTTTGTACTTTATCTCGAATGTACCAAAATAAAGCTAAAAATCATCGCTTCATGTCATTCCAAGCAAATGACTTGATAAGTATCTCACTATTCCTGCTTCACTGAAGACCTAGTATGTAAAGGAATATGCAATTTCTGCCCATCAGTAACTGATTAGAGAAGTAAATTTTATAAGCATAATAAACACAATCAACAGCTTGCAGCTATAATATCATTAAGGTGATCATTAAGATAGATCCCGATTCAATAAGATTGGTGTCTTTATAAAAAGGGAAAATTTAGAGACAGATCCTCGTACAGGGAGAATGTCTGGGGGAGCATGAAGACAGCCAGATACAATCCAGAGAGGGAAACCTAAAACAGAGGCTTCTCCCTCAGCCCCAGGAGGAACAAACCCTGCCCATACCTTGACTTAGGACCAAAAGCCTCCAGAACCGTGAGATAATGAATTTCTGTTATTTAGGACACTCCATGTGTCCTACGTTCATATGGCAGCGCTAGCAAAAGTATACAACTGATAAGATACCAATTCTTTTTTAAAATTCCACATTTCCTTCTTATAATTTGCAGAGACAGAAGGCTAATCTAATATCTAAAGAGGTTATCGAAATTGATGAGAAAGGCCAATAGTCCAACAGAAAAATGGGCAACAGATACAGTTTATAGAAAAGGGAATATATGCTGTATGACTTAATAGAGTGATGTTTGCCAATTATTACTCCGTGAAACTGGAAAGATATGAAACAGTGTTTAACCTGACCCAGTCTGATAACTACACCAGGAAATCATTTGTCATCTATTTTAGGAAAGAGAAAAAAAAATGGATAACACAGAATTACTGAGACTTTAAAAAGGCAAAGATCCTGGGGCGCTTGGGTGGCTCAGTTGATTAAGTGTCTGACTCTTGGTTTCAGCTCAGGTCATGGTCTCAGGGTCCTAGGATTGAGCCCCAACCCAGGCTCTGCTTGCAGCTCAGAGGCTGCTTGAGATTCTCTCTCTCTCTCTTTCTCCCTCTGCACCTCCTGCTCATGCTCTCTCTCTCTCTCTCAAATAAATAAATCTTTAAAACAAAAGGGGGCAAAGATCCTTATATATTGGTAGTGAGGATATACATTGATGCAATCCAAGAAAACCAACTTAGAAATCTTCGCCAGAGTTACAAATGTACATGTGTTTGCATATTTCCCTTCTGGAAATTTATCCTGCAAGTAAGAAAAACGTAAGAAATGCAAAGTCATTCATTCATAAATGTTTTTGGTGCCCATAAAAATGTCTTTCATTGAGAGACAAATTAAATGAGTTTGGGTATATACATGTAACCAAATACTTTAAAATTTTAAATAAGAAAAGAAATTCTAAATAGGCTAATATGGAGTGATCCAAAATATATTGTTAAGTAATTAAGCCTGGAAGAAGAATAGTATATATATGCTCACCCTTTGTGCAAAAACTAGTGGAGAACAAGAATATATATTTACAATTATAAGGTTAGCTGTTTAGAGTCATAACTAACATTTGAATTGAGGGGAGTTTGCCTCTAGAGAGTGTCTATGCCCTCTGTGAACAGATTATCAAAGATGTAAAATAAGGTATTTTAAGTAGAAAAGCCTTTATTTTTAATTTGATCTATTATAAACGATTGCTTCTCTATTCTAGACTTTGTTGTAAAAATTACTGCTTTAATGTGATCATTTAAATAAGTACTAAGTGTCCCAATCTTACGAGCTAAAAATTGGTTGACAAGCTTAATTAATCACAAGGGTTAGAATAGCACTCTTATCTTTCCAGATACTTTCAGGAAATTCTGTTATTGTCAGCAATGCCTACCATAGAAGCATAAAGTTCACATTTTTATTCTTGAGGTTTTCTCATCACTTCCAGCAGTAGGAGTTGAGTCAAGCAGGTGCTGTCTTACTTTACTTTGTTGGGAGCTCTTCTATTACCCGGGTCTCTGATTCCAAGTAGTTGAAATCCAACATTTGCCACATGGAAAAAGGAGCTATGTGATAAGACCCCAATCTGAAATGTGATGAATTATTAAACAAGTAGTTTGTTGGGTGATTGAAAATTACCTGCAAAAGAGTGCTTATCTCCTTGAGGCACGTCAAAAGCTAATGGAATTGAGCCAATTAGACTGACTGTCTCTTCAATGAGTTGTGACCTCTCGATGGTAATAGCTTATTATGATGATAAATGAACCCATCTCTCCAACTGAAGCCTGAGTACACACTTCAGCAGTTTCCTTGAATCATGAGGCCATTACCTTTCAACTTGAGATCGACAGCAGTGACAACCACAGGAGCAGAGAGCATGCATGACTAGACACAGATGATTGTTTTACTCAGATGAATATATTTACAGCTATTTCCAAAGAAATGGGAACTCTTGTATGTTGAGTGCTCACACCTGAAATATTTACCAAATGACGTTTCCCTTATTAAGAAGAAGAACTACTTCCTGGCTACATCATCATTCTGAGATAACTAGGTTTTGCTCCCCCACCCCCCAGTTTTTGTTTGCTGTTTTCAGTGTTTGAATTCCTTATTCTTCTTGGTCTCCTGATGGAGTAAAATTTCGGAATAAAAATATTTTCTTTCATTGAAGATGCTTGTAATATACACACAAGCATATTTTTTTTTAATTTAGGAGTATGTATCTTTAATTAATTTAATCTTATTAAATTCCATAGCTTATATTTCATGTGGGCTGGGGGAATCAGTAAGACTCCTTTATTTGTAGACAACTTTTGTAAAAAATTGTTGGTTTAGGAATCATGCAAGTATAAATATTTTAATTTCTCATTTTTTATTTTAAAGAAATGCCCAAAGTTCTTTAAGCAGTTATTGAAGCTTGATATCAATTTTCTTTTTCTGCTGTAGTGACATTTTGGTTTGAAACGAATTAGAGGAGAAAGTGTTATTAATTGCATCTATAACGAAATACGATGTTCTAGTCCTTGTAAGTATTAGACAGATGTGAGCTGCCAACTTCCCCCCAAATATCTGTTGACCAAGCAAAACTAAGTTTATGAAGGTATTATAGTAAGGGGAACACCAGCCATCTTGACAGAGTGTTAGTAGTGTCTTAGAGGGTAAACATCTGAGGAGGATATTCACCGGTTTTAAGGGAAAAGTTGGGTAATTTCAACGTGATTTTTTCACTGAAGGCAACTGGGCAGAGTTTATGATACCATAGCCTTGGCTTTGTCAAAAATGAGTGAGAGTGAGACAAGGGTCCTGAAGTAAGTGTTGAAGAGCATTCAGTTAGTCTATGAGTGAGCCAGCTTGGGTGGATCACAGCCTGTGAACCAGGTTTTCTTGGAGCTTGTTTGGAGAATGGTTTAAAATGGGAAATATGCTTATTCCCAGCACTAACACAAGAATAGGGAGTTGTGTTGGCTTTCGTTCTCAGAGAAAGGACCTGTGTGAGCATAATGTAGTTGACTTGTTTTTTTCTGTGCCATTTGTTCCTCGTTGTGTAAAGTAGAAATAGTAATACCCACTTCACAGAGTTGTTCAAGACAGTGCCTTCCGATAAATAATAAGCACTCGGTATTAGCGATTATCCTTAACTCCAGAAGGACCTAATTTGAAGTCAGACAATATTCCATTGAAATTTTAGGAAGGCTGTACACACATAGGAAGGAAGGAAAAAGAAGAAAGGAGACATGAAAGAAAAAAGAAAGAAAGAAAGAGAGAGAGCAGGAAAGGGAAAGGGTAGAAAGAATCTGTTCATATGTATTTAATTTTTAGTGTATTTTAATTTAGAAAGTAACTGTCTATTAGGATCTCTCTCTTTTAGTCCAAATTTACCAAGAGGTAGTCTGGTCTTGGAGTAAATGCCTTTTCTCCAGTTTTCATCTGGGGCTGAGTATGAAGTGATCATCAGCCTCAGCGTTCGGGAGGTAAGTCCTTTTTGATGAAATAGCACTGGAAATAGCCAACCAGCAAAAAGCTTTATAGGCCATTGAAGGTCCCTGGGACCATTTGCTGCTTTAAGCTTATTTTTACTCATCATCACAGGAAAAGAAATAAGTAGGGCATTGTTCTTCTTATATCAAATATTTTAAATGAAGATGTGATGATTTTGTATAAAAGTCACAATGCTTTATTTTGCTTTCACTTTCAAAACAAGGAGAGAGATACAATTTGATTATGTTAATATCCAATCATGATTCTGCTCTTGATCCGAAACTCTTTCGAAACTTTACACAGGAAACACTGGAGCAAATTTACTGTATGTCACTCTCTAGCAGATATTTGGAGGATGACGGGTGGAATGAGTGTTTGAAACAAGAAACCATCTTCGGTTGTGCCAAACACGTGAACTCTGTGCTGGGTGAAAGACGTTGAGGCCAAGGCAGGGGCAAGCTGTCCTGTGGAGAAACCCGAGTCAGGTAGATCCCGTAAGACATAGCAGGCACGGCTTTGATTCCACGTGCCTGACATGCAGTGCTGTCTTTTCACTTAAAGCAGGTATGTCAGATTAGAAAGTTCAGACTCACCAATAAGCTAGCCTTGTCTGAGGTCTAGTTACGGCCACAGTAGTCTCTCAAGTCTGGTGCCCCTCTACATCACGTCACCTGGGGTCTTTATAGCAGGTGGACTATTGACCCCCCCCCCCCATTCCAGATTCACTCAGTCAGAAGACCTGGGGGAGATGGGTGGAAATCTACGCTTTAATAACCTCCCCGAGTGACTCTTGACCCGTAAAATTTTGAGGGCCACTCTTTTATGACTCCTTTGAGAAACTGCTAATGATGTGCTAAGCATCTCTAGAGGGTTTCTGAACTTAACATCCCAACACTTAAAACAAAACAACAAAAAAGAATCATGTGGCATGCCTTAGTCTGAATTCAGAGGTTGACTTTCTTGCTCAGTAGTTTAACCTATACAAGGAAACCTTAAAATAACCCCTTCTTTTGTCACCACAAAATCTGTAAATCTGAATCCATTTATCAGTCTCTTTACAAACAGAAACACACCTATAATACACACAACTATACAAACTCACGTAGGAAAAAGTGAATCTTAGAAGCCGTTTTCTTCTTTAATAGAAAATCTAAGCTGTACTCCCATTAATATTTGAAATAAGGACACTGGACAGGACCAGAATATAACATGGGGGTTGGGGACACTTTGAGATTCTAGAAGAGGTTCCAGCTCTCTCTGAATATAGGTTAACAGCTTTGCCATGAGAGCTCAGCTAGCCCAGTAGGCAGTATAACCACAGGCAAGACCCTTCCCTTCACTGGGCCTCCATTCTTCATTGGTGAATTTGGGGGAGCAAAGGTTATAGGACCTTAGCAGAAACTGTTTTTCAAACACAATCTAAATCAGAACATGCAAAAACAAGAACAATGGTTTAGGTGGGTGACAGGACAGTGCTGGCTATGGTAGGATAGGCATTGGTTTCGATGGCAATGGTGTTGCTGGTAGAATTTGTTCTGGTTATAGGGAGTGACAGGGCTAGGAGCTCTGTCTCTATTGACTATATCCCTATGACCTCATCTGCGGTTTCCCCCAAAGAAACCTAGGATTTAGAGAAACATGGTACAAAACCAGACCAGATGAATTAGAAGGTCTCCTGCAGATTTAAGTTTATGCTTCTAACACCAAGGAGAATCATGCAATCAGCTGACTTCTAACAATGACATAGTAACTCTATAAAGTATAATAAGGTGACTACATGACATTAATTGAAAAGAAACAAATGTTTCTCAGCTGAGCTATTGTCCATATCCAGATGCACTGATGATACATAAGCCCAGACATAGAAAATCTGAGATGTGTCAGAGCAAAGCTACTAAAATGATTCAAGACACTGAACAGTCGCTGCTCGGCCACATCATTTCCTACCTAGATTAAAGAAAAAGCCATAGAACTTTCATTCTACCTCAAGCTTCCCCAATCTAATACTTAACTCATATGCCTGATCAAGGTAGATCTTTATGAAACTCCAACTTGAGTGCCTCAGTTTCCTGTTTAAACATCCTGTTGCCGGGGCGCCTGGGTGGCTCAGTGGGTTAAAGCCTCTGCCTTCGGCTCAGGTCATGGTCTCAGGGTCCTGGGATCGAGCCCTGCATCGGGCTCTCTTCTCAGCAGGGAGCCTGCTTCCTCCGCCTCTCTGCCTACTTGTGATCTCTGTCTGTCAAATAAATAAATAAAATCTTTTTTAAAAATAAATAAATAAATAAATAAATAAAAATCCTGTTGCCTTAAGGATAAAGTGAAAGCTCTAAGACCAGTCCGGACTTGTAGCTCAGGAGGAAACCTGGGGTCCGGCTAATAAAATGCCCATACGTATCCCATACTCTCTTGTACTTTCCTATTTCATGGTTTTTATTTTTGATTTTTGTCTGAAATTCACTTCTCCTGCTTTTCCGAGTGACTAACTTCTATTCATCCTTCAAAATGCAGCCCAAGCATCAACTTCTGTAAGAAACTTCTCTCATTACCCCTTCTACTACTACTTGCTGAATCAGGCCTTTCCTGAGTTCTTCCCCTGAGACTTCTGACCACCTGACATGAGAAATAGTCCTCCCTAAACTGTGATTTCCTGGGGGCAACTAGATCCTTTTCCCTTATGGCTAAAGATGATGAACATTTTTTTCAGCCACTTTGGAAAACAGTGTGGGGGCTCCCCAAAAAATTAAAAATAGAGCTACCCTGTGACCCAGCAATTGCACTACTGGGTATTTATCCCAAAGATACAGATGTAGTAAAAAGAAGGGCTACAAGCACCCCAATGTTCATAGCAGCAATGTCCACAATAGCCAAACTGTCGAAAGAGCCAAGATGCCCTTCAGTATGTGAATGGATAAAGATGATATGGTCCATTACTCAGCCATCAGAAAGGAATATTATGGAATATTACTCAGCCATCAGAAAGGATGAATACCCAACTTTTGCAACAACATGGATAGGACTGGAGGAGGTTATGCAAAGTGAAATAAGTCAAGCAGAGAAAGTCAATTATCATATGGTTTCACTTACTTGTGGAGCATAAGGAATAGCATGGAGGACATTATGAGAAGGAAAGGAAAAATGAAGAGGGTGGGTATTGGAGGGGGAGATGAACCATGAGAGACTGTGGACTCTGAGGAACAAACTGAGGGTTTTAGAGGGAAGGAGTATGGGGGGATGTGTGAGCCCGGTAGTGGGTATTAAGGAGGGCACATATTGCATGGAGCACTGGGTGTTATACGTAAACAATGAATCTTGGAATACTACATCAGAAACTAATGATGTACTGTATGGTGACTAACATAACACGATAAAAAATAATAATTTTTAAAAAGGATAAAAAATAAAAAATATTAAAAAAAATATTCTGTTCCCTTTTGTCCCTGTAGAGCCTAGCAGATTGCTCTGGATAGCATAGGAACTTAAAAATTCCCTGCTGGGTGAATAAACAAATGCTCTGAGCGGATAGTAATTATTTTTGTTTCCATAAGATGAGCTAGAAGAAAGAGAGGTAGAAATGGCCCAAATTAAAAGGAGAGAGAGAGAGAGAGAGAAAGAAAGAAAGAAAGAAAGAAAGAAAGAAAGAAAGAAAGAAACCTTAGAGAAAATACTTGGTTGAATTTTTTTCAGAATTGCCTGTCTGAGATTAAAAAAAAATCTGGATCATGCAAGGTCATGTCCATTCAGCACCAGGCGAAGGGCCCAAATAGTCTGCCAAATTCTTTTCCAGCTCTCAAATTTTATGAGCCTAAGCAATATTGTTCGGATAATAGTCTTGTTCTTTGTGAATCAGGAGGAAGTTAAGATGTTTTGAATATTTACATGGAAACAAAGAATTTCAGAACTGGAAAGAATTTAGACAATATTCTGTGAAGTGGTTTTCACACTGTGTTCTGTGTGGTCCTTCTAGTGCTAGGGCAGGAGGTAGGAGAGAAAAGATAAGGAACCCCTTTTCCTCTTGAACCAGAGTGCCTTTATCTATTTTGCACATTGAGAATACCTGGAATGGAATATGGAAACTGAGATCCTGAGAGATTAAGTCACTTAGACAAAGACATAGAGCTTCTCCAGAGACCAGGCTGGCATTAAGTTTATGACCCCCTGACTTCCCCTGCAGATCTCTTTCCATTTTTCTTTGCAAGGCAGAAAAAAGAGTAGGCTATTTACTTTACAGTCAAGGTACATTAAAATCATGACTCTTGTTTTCCGACAACAATTTAGAGTTCATGCCTTCAAATTAAAGAAGTTTGTTAACCAAGTTTAATTTGCTTTCACTGGGGAAGCAGCTGCCTTTCAAGATAATAAAATAAACACATATAAAAATATTTGGTCAGCTGCGGCTTTTAATTTAAATGTTTGACTTAGTACAGTTTAGTCTGCTGGATTCCAAAATGTTCTCTGCAAGAGAAGTGCACACATTTTAAAGCATGTCAAATGTTTATTATGGTGTCCTAGGTCTGGCTGTCTTTCTAGCTCTCTGCATCCCCTGAGCAGACAAGACTTTGCTTTGGCATATTTCCCAGTAGACTTGTTCCTTTCATAATCTAAAATTTTTAGAGGAAATGACAAATATAGGAGAGTCTACTTTCTTCTTTACTATCTCCATAGTTTTACCTTTCCCAGAATGTCGTGTAGTTGGAGTCACGTGGTATGTAGCCTTTTCAGATTGGTTTGTTCCACTTGGTAATATGCATCTAAAGTTCCTCCATGTCTTTTCATGGCTTGATAGCTCATTTCTTTTTAGTGTTGAATAATATTCTATTTTATGGATGGTAGTGGTTTATTTATCCATTCACCTACTAAAGAACATCTTGATAGCTTTCCAAGTTTGGATGACAATGCATAAAGCTGTTACAAATACTTGCACGCAGGTTTTTATGTGAACATAAATTTTAGTGAGGACCTAAGTTTCCAACTCCTTTGAGTCATTTGGAAAGAGAATGTTTAACTATGTAAGAAATGGCCCAAGTGCCCTTCTAATGTGTGGCAGGACCATTTTGCATTCTCACCAACAATAAATGAGAGTTCCTAATGCCCCACATCTCTACCAGGATTTGGTGTTGTCAGTGTTTTGGACTTTGACCATTCAAAGAGGGGTGTAGTGGTATTGCCTTGTTTCATTTTGTGATTCCCTAATGATGTATGACATTGAACATCTTTTCATATACTTATTTGCCATCTGTATACAATCTTGGGTGAAGTATACATATTTTTAAAACTAGATTGTTAACATTCTTATTGTAGGGATTTAAGAGTTCTCTGTACATTTTGATTACAATTTCTCTGTCAATTATGTTTTTTGCAAATATTTTTCCCAAACTGTGGCTCATCTTGTCATTCTCTTGATAGTGTCTTTTTCAGAGAACATTATTTTGAATTTTAACAAAGTCTAACTTAAACAAATTTACTTTCACAGATCACACCTTTGGTATTATATCTAAAAAGTTATCACCAAACCTGAAGTCATCTCATTTCTCCCATGCTGTCTTCTAGGTTTTTATTACTTTGAATTTCACATGATTTATTTTGAGATCTATCTTTTATTTTTAGTTAATTTTTGTGAAGGGTGTAAGGTCTATATCTAAATATCTAGATTCTTCTTCTTTTTTTTTCTTTTGCATATGTAAGTCCCATTGGTCCAGCACCATTTGTTGAAAAAGATTTCTCCATTGAACTACCTTTGCTTCTTTTTTTCTTTTTTAAGATTTTATTTTATTTATTTGACAGAGAGAGATAGCAAGAACAGGAACACAAGCAGGGGGAGTGGAAGAGGGAAAAGCAGGCATCCCACCGAGCAGGGTGGGATGCATGCACCCTGGGATCATGACCTGAGCTGAAGGCAGACATTTAGCAACTGAGCCACCAAGGTGCCCCTACCTTTGCTTCTTCATTAAAAATCAAATGACTGTATTTGTGTGGGTCTATTCCTGAGCCCTCTGTTCTCTTCCACTGATCTTTTTTTCTATTCTTTGGTTGACACTATACTGTCTAGATTACTGTAGCTTTATAAAAAGTCTTAAAGATTAGTAATGGCAGCCCTTCATCTTCATTCTCCTTCAGTATTGTCTTGGCCTATTCTGGGTCTTTGACTCTCCATATAACTTTAATATTAATATGTTGATATGTACAAAATAACTTGCTAGGATTTTGATTTGGGATTGCATTGAATCAATTCGCCAAGTTGAGAATGGACATCTTAACAACATTGAATATTTCTGTGCATGAACATGGGATATATTCTTAATTAGTTCTTCATTGATTTCTTTCATCAGAGTGTTGTGATTTTCCTCAAAATCTTGTACATATTTTGTTACATTTATCCCTAAGCATTTTGAATTTTTTTTTTTGGGGGGGACAAATATAAATGATACTGTGCTTTGAATTTCAAATACAAATTTACATTGCTAGTGTATAGGAAAACAATTGACTTTTGTACCATTTTCTTCTTTAGACAGATGGGATCAAATGACTTAGAAATTAAATATGTTGCTCTAGCTGCAGCGACTATCTTGAAAATTTTTCACTTTATTGTGAGAAACAAAACCTGTGCATCTTAAGGTTATGGGTAACATGCTGCCTACAAAGCCCTTGCAAGGCTTATCATCTAAAAGAATGAATAAGGTCCCAAGAAACTATTCAAGTCAGAGTTTTTAATTCCTAGTGGATTCATACAGGGTTATATGTAGTGTGTTAGCTATAAATGTAACCTATTATCAAACTTCAGACTTAGACATTCCCCTATATCTAGAATTTTTTGTTTGCTTGTTTTTAAACTCTAAAAGAAGAAACTAGAGATAATGTTTATCCATTCTATGGCACATGACTGTGTTTCTGGGGATGCTAGGATGCTGAGGGTTATATCTTCAGCCCAGCCAAAATATATTTCTGAAGGCTGTATGGTGTAATAGCAAATGTGATGATGTCATTGTAGATAATGCTGCTATAAACATTGGGGTTCATGTATCCCTTTGAGTTAGTATTTTTGTAATATGAGGGTAAATACCTAGTAGTTCAGTTGCTGGGTAGTTGAGTAGTTTGTTTGTTTGTTTAACTTTTTGAGGAACCTCAATACTATTTTCCACAGTGGCTGCACCATTTTGCATTCCCAACAGAGCAAGAGGGTTCCCCTTTCTCCATATCCTCGCCAACACCTGTTTTCCTTGTGTTGTTGATTTTAGCCATTCTGACAGGTGTGAGGTGATATCTCATTGTGGTTTTGATTTGTATTTTTCTGATGACCAGTGATGAAAACTTCTCATGTGTCTGTTGGCCATCTGTATGTTTCCTTTGGAAAATGTCTATTCACGTCTTCCACCCATTTTTTAATTGTATTCTTCATTTTTGGAGTATTGAGTTTTATAAGTTCTTTTTATATTTTGGATACTAACCCTTTCTTGGCTGTGTCATATGCAAATATCTGCTGCTATTCCATACGTTACCTTTTAGTTTTATTGATTGTTTCTTTCACTGTGCAGAGCTTTTCATATTAACGAAGTCCTAATAGCCACATTATGGAAACAGCCCAAGTGTCTATTGACTGATGAATGGATAAAGAAGATGTGATATATAGATCCAGTGGAATATTATTGAGCCATAAAAAAGAATGAAAGCTTGGGGTGCCTGGGTGGCTCAGTTGGTTTAAGTGTTTGCCTTTGGCTCAGGTCCTAGAGTCCCAGGATCAAACCTAACATCGGGCTCATGGCTCCGTGGGAAATCTCCTTCTCCCTCTCTCTCTAACCCTGATCCTTCTCTCTCTCACTCTACACATACAGTCTCTCTTAAATAAATAAATAAAATCTTAAAAAAAAAAAGAATGAAATCTTGTCATTTGCAATGACATGGATGGAGCTAGAGAGTATTATGCTAAGTAAAATTTTTAGAACGTAACATTTTAGAACCTAGCATTTACTAGCTGTAAGATCGTAAAGAAATTCTTTCACCTTATATTTCTTTTGCCACTTTAGCTATATAATGAAGATTATATATATAGCTATATAAATGCTACTTCATAGAATTATCATGATGATTTCATTCAATAATATAAAACATTTGGTATGTAACAGGAGCTGGACAATTCTTTACCCCTTTTCTTCACTTGATATTTCCAGGAAAACAAATAACTTGACACAGTATCCAAAATTATACAGTGAATTCCAGTTGACTAAATCTGGAGGAAGAGGTTCTGTCACTTTATTTCCCCCCCTTTATGTTTTCAAATGTACCTATGAAAGAAATAGAACCATTGACTACCAGCAAATTGCAGCCTCCTGATCAGTACAAGCAAGGGCAATAATGGTGGACTATACCCTGCTGTGCAGGACAAACATGAAATCAATGTATGACAGAAATCATGAGTCAGAAAGCAAATTCTGTTTAACGAACTATAAATAAGCACAAAACAACTAGGAAACAGTCTCTAGTTAGAAAACGACTTTAATCTGCAGTTAGATTGTATGGAATAAGCATCATTGTAGAGATGGCAACTTTATTGTTGATATTTTATGAAAACTATTCTCCTTTGTTTTCATGTCAGTTTGAGGATAGAAGACTATCCTAGAGGACAAAACATGCCTTCCATACATTAAGATTGCCTAGAGCATATTCTGGTACATTATATAAATATTAAGTAATCCCTATAATTAAAATGATGTTCCTTGGAATGAGGATGGAGACACATGGTTATCTGAATAGCCTTGAGCTACTTTTGGTAAGTAGATTTTTACTTTTCTAGAATATGTAATGAATAATGCTGTGTTACAAGTAAGTATTAATTAATGGTTAAAATACAAAAGACAATTGGGGGATTATATAATAATCTACAGTACAAAGAAAGGTATTTATCATGATAAATGCTAGTCAGGCTTGAATCATGGAAGGATATATGAGATCCACTTTTATTCTTAATGAAAATTACTTTCTCAATACAGTGAATAGTAACTTAATAAGTAATAAAAGAATACTAACATTAAAGTACAATTCTTAACATTTTATTTACAAGGCATGATTTTGGTTGAACAATTAGAAAATAAAGTTGTTGAGAATACTTGGAAGACGTTGTTGTTATCAGAAACACATAATACACCTAAACATGAACTAAGTCCTTAATTTTGAAATTAGATTTTGAAGCAAGAAAATAAGTGTTCTAAAAATACAGGTAATACAGGGGCGCCTGGGTGGCTCAGTGGGTTAAGCCTCTGCCTTCAGCTCAGGTCATGATCTCAGGGTCCTGGGATCGAGCCCCACATTGGGCTCTCTGCTCAGCGGGAAGCCTGCTTCCCTCTCCTCTCTCTGCCTGCCTCTGCCTACTTGTGAGCTCTCTGTCAAATAAGTAAATAAAATCTTAAAAAAACATACAGGTAATACAGAGTGTGATTTGGATACAAAATATGTATTTTTAGAATCTTATATTCTTAAGTTACTTTTTTTCGTATACAAATCCCAACATCTGGTTTCTGTATCCAGTCTGTTTGGTTTGTAATTATGTCAATTATATGAATGCTAAGTCGTTTGGTCAATCTTAGGAGGGTTTTTTTGGCAATTGCCTACTCTTCTTGGTGTTAAATTCAGCCTTCCTTTAAGTTAGAGAAATGAATGTCAATAAACTACCTGTAGTAAGACACCAGAGTAAAATGGGAAACTCTGCCTTGTTTTACCCATGAATCTTTCTCCTATAAATGGTGTTTGCCATGGAGATCATCTGTTACCAAGTTGTGAGTAAATTCAAACCTTTCTCCTTTTAAAATACTCTATTCCTATTAAAACATGAGATGTTTCCTCCTTCGAAACCAGATTGTGAACAGATCTGGTTGGATTCCTTTTGAGTATTTCTCATAGAGAAAAAGAAAAACAAATTTAAATATCAGTTTCTGAGAAACTACAGGATGTGATCTCTTCTAGACTGTCATTCATGAACAAGTACCAGCTTCCTATTTATGAGCTCAGGGTAATTCAGCCTCTGTAACTGAAGAGGTGGTTCTGAAGCTCAGATACAAATGGATCCAGTGAATTTTCACAAAATATTTCTCAAAGTCCCTTGAGAAAAATAAACTCAGGCCAGTAGCCAGCAGTTTGTGTTTCAGAAGACTACATATAAACCTAGTACAGGCAAGAAGTATCTTTCATAATTTGCTTCTTAGAAGTGTACAAAGGTGGAAATAATTGTCACTTATAGGCCAGCCAACATTATCCCAAAGCCAAAAGCTCTTGGTTCACATCACCAGAAATCATAGTTGTTGTTGTTTTCAATCCGTAACACCAAATTTTTATTGCGAAGGGGTCATGACATGTTCTAATATAAGCATAGAAACTATGAGTAATGAATCAGGGCTTAAAGCCTTGAAACATAAAGTGTAAACTAGATTAAGACAGAAAATATCTGAAAATTCATTATTGCAGATGACATTAAGAATAGGCTTGTTATTACCACAGATGGCATAGCAATTAAATCAATATATCAAAATACAACTATACTCTTATAAGTAATGTAATAATGACATTCATTTGAAATGTCTAATTTTATCATGAAAAAGATTCATTTGTGCAGTGTTTTTCCTCCCTTCAACTTTAATCTTCTTGGTAAGAGGGGCAGTGTTTCATTTGTCTAGTGGTAACCCTCCCTCTTAATCCTGCCTTTGACATAATAGCTATTCAGCCATATTTACTGTATTCAATTGAATTTTATAAATCTGAGTTTAAAATGTTCATTATATATACAACATGCTGGTGCAAATTATAAAGCCTTTCTTGAAAACTGGTTAAAGCATATTAAGTTGTTAAGAAATGTGGAATAAGTTCCAATAGGTTGGAAGAAATGTGATTAGATGTGAACTACCTCCACAATATAAAATAGTGATAGACTCCAAGTTAAAATAATGATTTTCTCATTTTTCAGTACATTTATTAAATGTCTATTATAATTCTGTACTTTCTGAAAATTGATTATAATAAAGAGATCCTGGCCATTACAAAAATATCATCTATTCATAGGTAAAATAAATGAGAGAATTATGGTGATTCAAATATAAAAAGCGTTTAAGTTAGAAAAAAGAAGAACTATTACTTCCAAAACATCTTAGTGTTCATTTTCTATATTTTGTGTTAAATTTTAATTTGTAGATGTTTAAAATTAGATATATATATAAAATTCTAATCATCTTTATTAAATAGTAGTTATTTATTGTTAAATATTTATATGTAAAGCCACAAATTTATAATTTAATAGAAATGAAAAAAGTACCTATGTAGGGTAGCAATTTGCCAATTAGTCCTTCAAGAATTTCTGGCAATTTGCTAGTTTTCATGAGTTTGGGGTAAGACACTCTAATAATGCCTTAAATCATTCATGTCAAAATATGTGGCTAATAAAATACTCTAATTTAGGAGTCTTCAAGAACCTAGGAAGTATGTAATCCATAGAAGTGTTTATAATAGGAACATCAGAATTTCAATATACATATTTTATTTAATCTAAAAAACAGGAAAAGTGTAAAAACATTTTAAATATTTAATGTATAGATTGCCACTAATGCATTCACTTGGTGAGGTACCATTCTGAAGATGTTCTGAAGGAAAAATTAGCATTTACAAGGTGAGAGGATTTGTAGTAGTAACGTCACTTGCTCATTAACTGAAATATTATGACATATTTTACTATAATTTTGCTCAGCTAAGCTGGTTTATAAGTTATGTTTCCTATTTTTTTTAACTAATGAAGACTCAACAAATGAATGCATGTTTTTTGTTTGTTTTTTATTTTGGTTTTGGGAGAGGGCAAGGGGAAGAGAGAGAGAACCTTAAGCAGGCCCCATGTTCAGCACAGAGTCTGATGTGGGGCTTGATCTCACAGCCCTGAGATCATGATCCTGAGCCAAAATCAAGAGTCAGATGCTTAATCGACTGAGCCACCCAAGCACCCCAATCATGGGTTTAGTATGTATCACTTAAAAAGAAAATCTACAGTGAAGGCAATTTAATATGTATCCCTTAAAAGAAAAACTACATGAACATAAAAGTAAAAAACAAGAAAATACTCATGCTTATCATGACTCTGTGTAAGAGCTGTTCTGCTTCACAAAATGAAGAGCAAGTAAGGACAACATCAAACCTGACAAAAAGTTGGTCAATGAGTGGGAAATTGCCTTGCAAAATCAGCTTTTATTTTACAGAAACAAACTTGAAAGCAATTTTTCAGAAAGTTTCTATCATTTTGTGGCTCAAATTCATGTTTATTTATCAACTATGAATACTCTTCTCTGCACTTTGGAACTAGAGAATGGAATTTTCTAACCTGTTTTTAAAGTCTGATTAATACTAAGTGTTAAATGGAACTTAGAAACAGAGCTTAAAATTTCAGTACTTAGTAATATCTCTAAATAGTAAGCCAACATTTTAAAAAATAGAAGGACATATTTAATTATGTTGCACTTTCTAAAAAAGAGTATATTACATTGTTGAGTAAAGAGGAGTTTTATATAAAAATTTAGTAGTTTAAAATAGTGTTTCATTTATTTCTCATACTTTAAGTTCTTATCTTTGTTTTTTAAAAAATATTTATTGTCATAGCATATTATGTAATACATAAATAGTGTATAGATACAACATGTACTATAAATGTGCCCTCTCATATATACAAAAATTTATTGATAAAATTGTAAAACCAAAAGTCTGGTAACTCCTCCTCTAAGTAACTGAGCAGTGTAGTAAATCCAGCCATGAGAAAAATTTGTGAAATAGATGAAGTTTATGTTTCATGAATAATTAACATTATTCCAACTGTGGCTCTTATTTTCCTAGTGGTCATCTGGGATTCTCTTATTGCTCTTAATTTTACCATTATACAGTCTTAAGTGCTCAAAATAGACATTTAAGGAAAGTACTGTTGCAAACTACCATTTGATGACTGATGTGTGGATTCATTGATGTCTACTATTTGTCAGGAACATTCCAGTCTGTGAACACTGAACACATCAGACAAAAATTCTGCCCTCCTGGAGCTTACATTCTAGTTAGAAGAGAAAAAAAGTTGATTAGGAAAGTGCATAAAGTATAATAAGATGATTATAAATGTTAAGGAGAAAAATAGAACATGGGAGGGAATAGAAAGAGTGACAGCAGGTGGATGGTGCTATAACTTTAGGTAAAATATTTATTCAAAGAACTGAAGATGATATAGGAGCAAAGTATATGGATATCTTGGGCAAGAAGGTCTTATGGCAAGAGGAAAGCAACTGCAAATGTGCTAAGACATGAGGGTGCTTAGTATGTCAAAAAACATTCAGTATGGGATGAGAGAGGGGGAGAGTAGAAGGAGATGGGGAGGAGGAAGATATTGTGAACTTTAGGCCATTGTAATTTTTCTCATATTTTTCTCACAGTGAAATGGGAAGCCACTGGGGTACTTTGAGCACAAAAGTTTGTTTATCTGACTTGTGTTTTAGCAGGATGAACATGATTGTTACATTGATAACAGACTAGAAGGGGGCAGGTTCAGAAATAGGGAGACCAGGGGCTTTGCAATCATTGGGTTAGCAGATAGATTGCTTAGGCTAGAGTGGTGTCAGTGAAGGTGATGAAGAGTGATTTGATTGTGGATGTATTTATAGCTAAAGAAAATGACATTTTGACAGTTTGGCTATGGAATATTAAAAAACGAGAGAGAGAAAGAGTGAGAGAGAGAGAAGAGCTAAGGATGGCGTCAAAGTTATGGACCTAAACAACTGAAAAAATAGAGTTGCCACTTAGTTAGTTAGAGAAGGCTAAGAAGAACAAATTCTGATGAAGATCAAGAGCTCAGCCTTGCTAGTTTATTGTTTAAAATGCCTTTTAAACATACAAGGTGATATGTTAAGATGATAATGCCTACAAGTCTGAAGTTCAGTAGCTACTGGGAGAGATCTGAACTGAAGATTAAAAAGAAATTATCAGAATGGATGTCATTTAAGCTAGGAGACTAGATGTGATAACCAAGAAAATGAGTAAGGGAAGGTAAGACAGATCTGAGGATTGAGCCTTGCAGCCCTCCAACATTTAGAGGTTAGAGAAGTGAGGACGAACCAGGATGCAGGCGAAAAAGGAGTAGCCAGAAAGGTAGAAGGAACGCCAGAAGAATGGTATATTAAAAGCCAATTAATCAATAGGGCTCAACTTTGTCAAATACTATAGTCAGTCAAATAAGATAAGGAATGAGAACTGACCATGGGTTCTAGCAATGAATGTAACTGGTGAGCTTGAAAAGTGTATTTTCAGTAGAATGATGGGGATAAAAATTTGGTTGGTGTAGCTTTTTTTTTTTTTTTTTAAAGATTTTATTTATTTGAGAGAGATCACAAGTAGGCAGAGAGGCAGGCAGAGAGAGAGAGGAAGGGAAGCATGCTCCCCGCTGAGCAGAGAGCCCGATGTGGGACTTGATCCCAGGACCCTGAGATCATGACCTGAGCCAAAGGCAGAGGCTTTAACCCACTGAGCCACCCAGGCGCCCCTGGTTGGTGTAGTTTTATGAGAGAACAAGGAGGGAGATCTGAAGACATCAAGCACAGACCCCTGTTTCTAGGAAGAAAATAAGGACACACAAGCTTGTATGTGAACTGAAGTGGTGCTGGAAAGCACTGAAGTTTTTTTGTTGGCATTTACATACTTAATAAAAAAAAAAAGGAGTGCCTGGGTGGTTCAGTGGGTTAAAGCCTCTGCCTTCAGCTCAGGTCATGATCCCAGGGTCCTGGGATCGAGCCCCACATCGGGCTCTCTGCTCAGCAGGGAGCCTGCTTCCTCCTCTCTCTCTCTCTGCCTGCCTCTCTGCCTACTTGTGATCTGTATTTGTCAAATAAATAAAATTTAAGTAAATAAATAAATAAATAAATAAAGGAGAGTTGGACATGAGACTATGGAAGGAGAGTTTGGAGTTTGGAGAAGAAAAAAGAAAGCATGAAATAGCATCCAGGATCATAGGAGAGAAAATGGACCATGCAGTATTTCTTCAAATGTGTCCAACTCAACAGTTGCAGGTGTAGAGAAGGTAGAGAAACAGATTTCACTCTAGTGTGGATTAGGCAAGAGAGTATGGTGAAACTAGAGAGGGGCAAAGGAGTCGAGGCTACATACAAAAGAGAGATTAAAATTACTGACAATGGACTTCAATATGGTGATGGAAAAGCCTCAGGCTATAACAATTTCTCATTTTTCTTTTCTTCTAATGCTATTAATATTTTAGATATTTGTTTTATGGGACTATACAAAGTATTAGAAAGTATCTAGCATCTGGGGCACCTGGGTAGTTTAGTCAGTTGAGCATCCAACTCTGGATTTTGGCTCATATCATAATCTCATGGTCATGGGATAGAGTCATGTGTCTAGCTCAGCGCTCACCAGGAGTCTGTTTGAGATTCTTTTTCTCCCTCTCCTTCTGCCCCTCGCCCCACTCTTCTGCACATGCATGCTCTCTCTCTCTCAAATAAATAGGTGATTTTTTAAACTAAGATTTTGAGAGAGCAAGCAAGAGAGAGAGAGAATGAGAGCACAAGTAGGGTGAGAGATAGAGGAAGAAGTAGACTCCTCACTGAGCAGGGAGTCCAATGTGGTACTTTATCCCAGGACTCCAGGATCATGACGTGAGCTGAAGGCAGATGCTTAATCGACTGAGCCACCCAGGCACACCAAATAGATGAATCTTAAAGAAAGAAAGAAAGAAAGAAAGAAAGAAAGAAAGAAAGAGAGAAAGAAAAGGAAAGGAAGAAAAAATTTAGTATAGTTTGGCCCCAGACCCTAAGTATCAGTAGCACTTGACCAAAATTAAAACAGTATGTAATTCTTAACAGTTTTTTAACCCCATTGCACTTTCTTCTTCTTTGAAATAGACTTTTTTCTATATGCTCCAAAAATAAAGGATAATTTATATAATTTTAAAATGTTTATATGAACACAAAACCAAACTAGTCATCTAATTATTTGCTATATTCAGTACAAAATACTCCAACAAGTAAAACACAGGTTAGTGTTTTGAAATTATACTTTATTGGACACACAAGAATTTTTATCAGTCATTTAAATAGTTGTCTTATCTCTTAGATATGTTAATAATAGTAATAACTGACCAATAATGAAATGAATCAGTAATAATAAAAAACTCCTAACAATGTTTAAGACCAGATGACTTCAGAGGTTATTACTGTGAAACATTTTAAGAAGAGTTAATACCTAGTCTAGTCAAACCGTTCCAAAGAATAGACGAGGAAGGAAACCATCCTATTTCATTCTATGAAGTCATTATTACACTGATACCCAAACCAGATAAAGACTATTAAAAAAAGAGAACTACAGGCCAATATATCTAATGAACATAGATGCAAAAATCCTTAAGAAAATATTAGCAAACTGAATCCAACATTTAAAAAATCATTCACCATGATCAAGTAAAATTTATCCCTGGGATGCAAGAGTGGTTAAATATTCACAAATTAATCGACGTGATACATCACATCAGTAAGAGCGTAAAAACCATGCCATCATTTCAGTAGATGCAAAAAAGCTGTTCCCCTGAGGTTAAAAACAAGACAGGGATGTCCACTCTCACTTCTATTCGACATACTACTGGAAGTCCTAGCCACAACAATCAGAAAAGTAAAAGAAATAAAAGGCATCCAAATTGGTAAGGAAGAAGCAAAACTTTTGCTATTTGCAGATATGATACCATATATAAAAAACCCCTAAAGACTCCACCAAAAACTACCAGAACTGATAAATGAATTCAGTAAGGTCACAGGATGAAAAATCAATAAGCAGAAATCTGTTGCATTCCTATACAGTAATAATGAAGTGGCAGAAAGAGAAATTAAGAAAACAATCCCATTTACAATTGCACTAAAATAATAAAATATCTATCAATAAACTTAACCAAGGAGGTGAAAGCCCTGTACTCCAAAAACTATAAAACACTAATGAAGGAAGTTGAAGATAACACAAACAAATGGAGAGACATTCCATACTCATGGATTGAAGGAAGAAATACTGTTAAAATGTCCATACTACCCAAAACAAATCTATAGATTTGATGTAACCCCTATCAAAATACCAACAGTATTTTCCATAGAAATAGAACAAATAATCTTAAAATTTGAGTGGAACCACAAAAGACCCTGAATAGCCAAACTGGGCTTGAAAAAGAATAAAACTGGAGGTATCCCAATCCCAGATTTCAAAATACACTATAAATTGTACTAATCGAAACAGTGATGGTACTGACACAAAAATAGACATATCAATGGAGCAGAATAGAAAACCCAGATATAAGCCCATGCTTATACAGTCAACTAATCTTTGACAAAGGAGGCAAAAGTATTCAATGGAAAAAAGACACTCTCTTCAAAAAATGGTATTGGGAATACTGGACATCTACATTGAAAAGAATGAAACTGGACCACTTTCTTATACCATACACAAAAATAAGATAAAAATGGATTAAAGACCTCAGTGTGAGACCTGGGACCATAAAAATTGTAAAATAGTAGTCATTTCTCTAGCATTGGCCATAGCAAAATTTTTCTAGATCTATCTCCTCAGGCTAGGGAAACAAAAGTAAAAATACATTTATTGGTACTACATCAAAATAAAAAGCTTCTGTGCAAAAAAGGAATCAATCAAAACTAAAAGTCAGCCTACTCAGTGCAAAAGATATTTGCAAATGACACATCTGATAAAGGATTAGTATCCAAAATATGTAAAGAGCTTATCCAATCAATAGCAAAAAAAAAAAAAAAAAGCAAAAAACAAACAAAAAACCCCCTAAATAATCCAATTTAAAAATGGGCAGAAGACAGGGGCGCCTGGGTGGCTCAGTGGGTTAAAGCCTCTGCCTTCGGCTCAGGTCTTGATCCCCGGGTCCTGGGATCGAGCCCCACATCGGGCTCTCTGCTCCGTGGAGAGCCTGCTTCCTCCTCTCTCTCCCTGCCTGCCTCTCTTGCTTACTTGTAATCTGTCTGTCAAATAAATAAATAAAATCTTAAAAAAAAAAAAATGGGCAGAAGACGTGAACAGATATTTCACCAAAAAAGACATACAGATGGCCAACAAACACATGAAAAGATGCTCAATATCATTGATCATCAGGGAAATGCAAGTGAAACTATAAAGAGATATGCCCTCACCCCTGTCAGAATGGCTAAAATCAAAAACACAAGAAACAAGTGTTGACAAGGCTGTGGAGAAAAAGGAACCCTGTGCACTATTGGTGGGTATACAAACTGGTGCAGCCAACGTGGAAAACAGTAGGAAGATTCCTCAAAAAATTAAAAATAGAAGTGTCATGCGATCCAGTAATTCCACAAGTGGGTACCCAAATAATATAAAACACGAATTTAAAATAATTTAAAATAATATACACACCCCTATGTTTATAGCAGCATTATTTATAATAGCCAGTATATGGAAGCAAATCAAGTGTCCATCAACAGATGAGTGGATAAAAAAGATATAGTATATATGCAATGGAATATTACTAGCCATAAAAAAGAATGAAATCTTGCCATTTGTTACAACATAGATAGAGCTAGGAAGTGTAATGCTAAGTAAAATATGTCAGTCAGATAAAAACAAATACATGATTTCACTCGTATGTGGAGTTTAAGAAACAAAAGAAACCAAAAAAAGAGACAAATAAAAACGTAGACTCTAGCTATAGAGAACAAACTGATGGTTACCAGAGGGGAGGCAGGTGGGGAAATGGGTGAAAAAGGTGAAAGGGGTTAAGTACACATTTATCATGACGAGCACTGAGTAATGTATAGAATTGTTGAATCACCATATTGTATACCTGAAGTTAATAGAACATTGTGTTATCTATACTGGAATTAAAATAAATTTAAAATAAATAAATGGTAAAATAATAGTAGTAATTGAAATATATCAAGTACTAACATGTATATCTGGAATGTATTAAATATTCATATACATACCTGGCACCATGCTGATTGTTTTACCTGAGCTATCTGATTGGATCTTCACACAGTGCTCTGAATTATGTATTATCATTATTCCTATTATATAGCAAACAGTATTAAGATGTGCTTAGTATTGGGAGAATGGAGCAATGTTTTGCAGTATTATAGTATGGCTGTTCACTTTTCATCTGTATATGTTGACATCGAGTAGTTTCTAGCTACTAACGTAACACTGTAGAGCACATCCTTTTTTTCCAGGCATAAACACACTTTATCCCTTTGTCCTATAGTTCCTGGAACTGCTCATGCACTTTCTTCCAATCTTTCCTTTTACTCTGATGATTAAAATTGAGAGGTTAGACTTTCTTTTAAAATGAAAAGCAAGCCAATGGAAAATATGCCGTCCCAAATACTGTTTAGTGCATCTTAAACATAAAATAATTCAGTTGCTTAAAGAATATTATCAACATCTGAAGTACCATGCATTAAATATTAGTGACATTTACTTAGAAAGGAATAGATATCATCTACTTCTATATAGTTGCCATTTCTGTATCCGTACAATATATACAAAGTTCCAAATACATAGCACAAAAATGATGTACAAGAAATAGCGGTCACTAAGTTCCCTGTGATTGAAAGTGCATCATACAATGTTCTTTCCTTTCAGCTCAATAACCTGAGAAATATAGCTGTCTATTTAAAGAAGACATTTTCTTGTTTGGCAGAATATTATGATCGCAGAGTGTATGTACAATATGGTCTTAATTTGTGTCTATCTGTGCTAGGCTTAGGAAAATCACTTTAAGTTTTACTTAATTTATTTTGGAGTTTAACTCTTACTTTTGACATGATTTATATTCTAGGGAGATCGCAGCTTCTTCCTGCTTGAAATTCAGGAAAATGGCATTGGATACATAGACCAAGTATATGCTCTTATTATAGCTGTGTCTGCTAGGGCTACAGTCCTTTTGTTAGAAACCTGCCAAAGTTTTCAATGCAAGCTTTCCTTTTCTGGGTGTTATGATTTAATCTGCTAGCTTTTATTGCTCCCTAAAAACTGTGCAGACCTGGGACCATAATCTATATATGCAAGTATGCAGATCTATATATGCAAGTTTCTTTTTCCTTCTCCTCCCTAAAATATTTTATTTTTATTATTTCAAAATTATTGTCACGGCAACTGATTACAAATTGCAAATCTGTGTCTGTTTGTAGAGCTGGTAGGTAGGGACTCCTTAGGAATTTCTTTTTATTGACATATTGGTTGGCTGGATAATGATCCCTTTAAACATGTCCATGTCCTCATCCTCAGAACCTATAAATATGTGACTTTACATAACAAAAACGACTTCACAAATGTGATTAACTTTGAGGACCCGAAAGTTATCCAGGGTTGTCCAGATGGGCCCAATCTAATCACGTAAGGCCTCAAAAGTAGAAGAGGAAGGCAGAAAAAGGGAGTCAGAGTGATGTGACAGTGGCAGAAGAGGAAGGACAGATTCAAGGCCTGAAAAGGACTTTGTCCATCATCATTGTCTTTGAAGATGGACGAGCCCATGAGCCAAGAAATGTGAATGAGCTCTAGAAGCTAGGAATTGGCATTGGCCAATGCCCAGGAAAGAAATGGGAACATCAGTTCTACAACTACAAGAATTGAATCTGCCAACAATCTGAATGAGCAAGAAAATGGATTCTCCCCTAGAGCATCCAGAAACAAATGTAGCCCTGCTGACCCCAGGATTTTAACCATTATAGCTTAGTGAGACCTGTGTTGAAATTCTCACCCGTAGAACTGTGAGATAACTTTGTGTTGCTTCCAGCTGCTCAGCTTAGTATGAAAGCAATAAGAAGCAATTACAGTATAGATGGATGCTTGTATCTTTGGATAGAAGAAAGTGGGAGTTATTTTTGACAAGACCAGGAGGAGATAATGAGATGAAAAAAAAAAATCAATAGAGAAGATGTCATGGGATGTGTCCCTTTTCTCCTATCCCCTCCTTGTAGGGCCTTGAGAATCTGGTGTGAAGCCTCACTTCAACCGGGATAAAGGCAGAGGACTGGAAGTGAGGGTGATATTTTTGTTAAAGATGTTGTGAGAAAGATTGTGACACAGGGTGAAGGTCAGCCCACTCTCCCCAATTTGACTGAGGGCCAAAGGCAGCTTCGTGTGAAGCTGGGTCCCCATAGCCACGTAGCAGAAAGATTTATTGATGAGGGACTAAACTGGATTTACTTTTGAGATGTAAAGGGGCCTAAGAATTATTCTTACTGGACATCAGTGTCAGGGAGTCTTCATTTCTGTCCATGGATTTGTGAGGCCTGGGAGTATGTGCATTGTGTTAAAAGACTATCGTTAGAATAGCCTCAAGTAATTAATGTCCAAATATTAAGCCATTTTAAATGATGTATACATAATGCTGCACATACAAATGGAAACCCAAAAAGTGAATCATCCATCATAATAATTCTACCAGTCTAGCTATTTGTTATCGTGGAGAAGACCCTCAGAGCCCACCTGGTCTTGCTGACCTTTTTGAGTTTTTCACTTACATCACAGAGTCAGGGCATTGAAAATAAAACAAAAAATGGGAGATCACTTGAAAGAAGAATGCATAGTGGTATTTCTTCTCCATACACATGTTACACAGATCTTGCTCAACCTAGGATGAGGTTATGTCCTGATAAACCTGTTTTGAGTTGAAAATATCATTCGGTCAGAAATGCATTTAAGACTCCTAACCTATGGAACATGTTTAGAACTCTTACATTAGGGGCACCTGGGTGGCTCAGTGGGTTAAGCCTCTGCCTTCAGGTCATGATCTCAGGGTCCTGGGATCGAGCCCCACATCAGGCTCTCTGCTCAGCAGGGAGCCTGCTTCCCCCTATCTCTCTGCCTGCCTCTCTGCCTACTTGTGATCTTTCTGTCAAATAAATAACTAAAATCTTTGGAACTCTTACATTAACCTACAGTTGGACAAAATCATGGAACACAAAGCCTATTTCATAATAAAGTATTAAATATTTCATGTAATTTGTTGAATAAAAATGAAAGGGAAAAACAGAATGGCTGTGTGAGTACGGAGTAGTTGTATTGGTTGTTTAATTGCAATCATGTGGCTTACTGGGACCTGTGACTCCCTGTTGCTACCCAACATCATGAGAGAGTATTGTACCACATATCACTAGCCCAGAAAAAAGATCAAAATTCAAAATGTAAAGTGCAGTTTCTACTGAATGCATGCATATCCCTTTTGTACCATTGCAAAGTCAAAAACTGTCAAAAGACAAACCATCATAACTCAGGGGCTATCTGTATTGGGGCTATATTTTGTAGTAAGAACTCCATTGACATGGATATAGTTTAAATTGGATCAGTAGACTTCATTAAAGCAACAGACTGTTTACTTAAGAGAGTACATTTATGAGTAGTTCAGAAATCAAAACTGCATGTTTATAATTAAGCTATATTGATGTGAATAAGTTAAAATTCATATGCTCATTGTTAATTGCTTATGTACTTTCATGCTATTTAGGAAACTCAATTACATAGAATGTATTTTAAATATTCAAACATTAAACCACCTAGGTCATATACTAGGAAGCATAAAACTCATCAATTCTGTGTCTTTATGAAACTATATGTATGGGAAAAAATTGCCAATCAACTCAACTGAATTAATCTCAGGCTCATTTGTAGCCCACTACAGATTGTGGCCTATGTATTTGAGTGAACAAAATGCAGTAAATTAAGTTAGTCTTATTCTAATTTATTTTAGACATAAATGTGTGACTTAAAAGAACTGGAAGTAAAAAGACAATTTCATAATTTCAACCTTTACAAGAACTTACTGACTCATCTGAAAATGTTTTACATTCACTTTTGAATGTTCACACTGATGTGAATGACAAGCAAGAAAATTCCAGGGACTAGGAAGCTTAGAACTAACTGAACTAGAATAAAAGAATCATTATGTGTTTCAGTGTGTTGAGTTTGTGGACAAAAAACATGGGTTCTTTCTAATTGTTGTGCTACTAGAGTATCCGTAGTTTGGGGTTGTTTTGCTTTGATTTATCAAGCTGTGATGAGAAACCAGTTGAGCTTTAACAAGATGACTCAAAGATCCTCTGTGCTCTTTCTCCCCTTACTTGGTGTGTATGTGAGCACCTCTCCAAAAGAGCAAACTTTGCTTCTTCTCACCTTTTTCACCTATTGACAAAACTACCACACTTCCCTAAATTTCTATTTTTATTTTTTAAAAATAGAGATTTTGTAAATTCTACCAAGAGAGAAATACATAATTCTCTTCACTATATCCTTGGATTTGTATTTGCTTTTAAAAGGGCCAAGCCTAACACTGAGCCATATGTAAAACTATGCTTATTTAATTACCTAGTAATAATAAAATTATAACAGAATTTTATTTGGTCAAGAAAAATGATCACATTTTCTTGAATGTCAGGTGTCTAAAAATAAGACATTAGGAAAAGTTAATAAAATGATGAATGTGCTTGCCTGATGATTATGATACACTTTAATATTTCTTCAATTCTCATTAGCTAAATATAATGTAACTCTAAAAATGTCTACTATGACATTAATTTGTTAAAAATTTATTATCCAACGTATCTTGCATAAAGAATACTTTGCTTGGATATTCCTTCTCATTTTTAAACTTTTTAATATATTTAAAATATATTGTTAGATTTGACCACTTTTTTGGAAATAGTGAAATTCCTTGGCTGTTTTAGGTTGTTTAATTATTTTATTCTTTTTTAAAAAATTATTTTATTCTTCTAAAAATTATTTGATTCTTATTTTTAAGTAACTAAATAACATGATTAAACAGGGAGGCAATTTTTTTCTTATTAGTATATTTTCTTAGAATAGGTTGCTAATTCGAAATGCTCCTATTTTCATCTTATAGCTATGAAACTATTCAAACCATTAGGCTTCCGCCAGCAGTTCTTTGTTATAATTGAAGATTATGATAACATATCATGAATTTCTTCTTGCATTTGACTATTCATATTACTGGATACTTTTTATTGCTATGCAAGCAAACAGTTGTAGTAGCAATGGACTTTGATGCATTACTCAGTCTCTGAAATGTGAGGAAAGAGGAGGTAAACATTTAGCACATAAATTGTACTGAAGATTAAAAAAATAATAGTACTCTCTTAATCTTATATTTATAAATAGGGCCTATGCCAAAGGAATATTTTAAAAATTAGTCTCATGAGGGAGAGACCAGATACACACACTCAGGCACACACACACATTTTTCAAACCAGAAAATATTTAGTTTTTATTCTGTGACCACAGTGTGGTCAAGTATAAATTAAAAAAAAAATAAATTAGACCACTTAAAAACTTGAGAACATGTTATAAAAAAACTATTCTGGCCACAAAAAATTAAACTTAAGACAACTTTTATTCTGGCAACAAAGTATCAGAAAGCCAAAACTCTGAGGTGAAGCAAAAGCTCTTTTTCAGGAGTAAATCTAAAGTCTAAATGCTGAGATACCTGGGTGGCTCAGTCAATTAAGTGTCTGCCTTTGGCTCAGTTCATAATCCCAGGGTCCTGGGATCTAGCCCTGCATCAGGCTCCTTGCTCACTAGGGAGCCTGCTTCTCCCTCTCCCTCTGCTGCTCCCCCTGCCTGTGCTCCCATGCTCTCTCTGACAAATACATAAATAGAATCTTAAAAAAATAAATAAATAAAGTCCCAAATGCTTTCATTATAAAGTGAGAAGTGTAGGAAGAGGAAAAGAAAGAGAAATAAAGTAACAATTCTCTCTCTCCCCTCATCTCCCACCTGAGAATAATTACTTTATTCATATTTGTTCATCTCTAGATCTTTGAAATATGTCAGTTTTAAGAAACATGGATTATATGTTGAGTAAATGTTTAGTGAATGAATGAATTTAAAGAAATTTGACTCAGAAAAGCATTCTCACAAAGCCATTCTATTCCATGCTTATAAAAATAATGTATAAAAAGATGACACAATTATAGCTCCAAAGAAAGATCATTTAAGAAAAGTAAACCTGTAGAAGCACATAGCTTTTGACTGGAGGTGGCTGAACTTATTAAACTAGCCAATGGTGCTTAACCCATATTTGAGGGAATTAAGATCTTCTAAGAGTTTTCCAGTTATTTTTTGCTGAGTGACAGACCACCTCAAACTTTATAGTGCATGTTAACTATTTTAATATGCCTATAAATTTTACAGTAAGAAATTTGGACAGGGCATTGCAAGCATAGGTACTCTTTCCTTAGTAATATCTTGGGGCCCAGCAGAGTCAACTTGAATGGTTGTGGGGGAGTTGGAGAAGCTGGAGGCTTCTTCATGTAAACATCAAATGCCTGGAATACAATAACTCAAAGGTTGAGTCACCTGAGACAGACAACCAGACATCCCATGCATGAACAGTACATGCAGTTTGGGTTTCCTCCAAGCATGGTAGCCTCAGGGTAATTGGCAGTGTGGGACTCCAATAGAAAATGTCCCCAGATAACAAGGCAAAAGCTCAATGGTCTTTAATGACCTTACTTCAGAAGTTGCACACAATAATTCACAGGTTAAAGTAGTCAGAAACCTACCCAGATTCAAGAGAGGAGATAAAGACCCCAATGACACTCAATAAGATGACTGTCAAATAATTTGGAACCTTGCTTTAAAACCATTATAACAAAATAAAATAGAACAGAAAACATGTTATTCTAAGCAATAGTATCTAAAAACCCATGGAGTCATAGAAGTGAAAGCCAACACCCAGAATCTCTGCCATTATTTGCAATTTGGCCGTGGACAGATCGTATATAATCTCTGGCCATGTTTTCTTAATGGTAAAATAAGTGCTTTGGGGATTAAAAAAAAATTAAGTCTTTTGATAGGTGAGGAAATAAATGAAGTTAGTAAGATTTCCAGTTAATTTCTGTATATATGATTACTTTCAGAAATACTGCTTAAATTCTAAAGTGATGCAAGGTTGTTTATATTATTGAACTACTGCTTATTTGTTATTGAATAAATGACTACTGAAAATCAGATGGTGATGCATGTAGGTTTTTTACTATGCACTTTTAGTGATTTCTAAGAAATAGCTAATATTTTAAAATGTACCATTTCTAGGCATTACATGAGTGACCTAAATGATATGATTTAGGAGATGAAGGTCAATATTTTTATGTCTCAGCAGCCAGAGCATGGATTGACTCAAGGAGATGATTTTCATCTCCCTCAGTTGGCGGGGGGGGGGGGGGGGGGGGGAGTGGGAGGAGGAGGAGTTCCTGGTAAATGGACCCAAAAGCTTTTGAAGTTTTGCTGTTGCCATTTACAAAGTATACGAACTACTGCCCGTTTAATTGAAAATATTTTATATTAGTTTAATAGCTGGAGAGAACCTTCCATTTTAACTGATAACACAAGTTTTATGCATTTCCACATACCAAGATATAAATGGTAGCTCAATGAGAAAGACTGATGAAGAGCTTGAAAATTAATGAGACATAAAAGCTTTTGACTCTGACCTTGAGATGCAGTTTGGTATTTATGATGTTAAATTACTTGCCTTCTTTTAAATGGAGAAACAGCTGGTCTGTGTGGGAGGGATGTTCAGTTATGATTGAGAAGAAAAAGAAACAACGGAAATTTAAAAACCTTTTAGAAATAGTATATAAAATGAAATACACACTACAAAATTCAATGCAGTACATTAAAGTTCACAGAATGCATGGATGTTGCCCCTCCCCCCACCAAGAAGCATACAGTTGTTGAGCTGATATAAAATACATGAAGCAAATAAGTGTCCAAAGCTGCATAAATATGACACCCCCATGAGAGTAAGAAGAAAGTGTTTCATGTTGTGATTGATAGGACTACTTTTATGGCCCTCTTTGAACTCTTAGCAGGAACTTTGGAGTGTCCTGAGGGTCTGTCTCCTTTATATGGCAGGAACTCTGTTTTCTTAGAAAATAGTAAAGAACACTGTCTGTATTCCCTTTGTACCTACAGTTTATGGGAATTGGGGATCTTAGTAGAAAAACTACAAACTTTCTTATATCGCTTATGAAAAATGCTCAGCTTCATTTTGAAATTTTGGCCATTGTTTTTCCTTGACTTAATAATATAGTTTTCTTTTCTTTCTGTCTTTTTTTTTGGGGGGGGGGGGGCTTTTTTTGTTTGTTTTATAGTTTTTAGTCAGGGAGGCCATAGTCTGACCTGCCTTTAGTAAATGCCCCATGAAACTTACAGAATTTGGTGAGGACAATTTATTCTAGTGATTTATCTACTAGAAACAAAAAAAGAATGAAGGGAAGAAAAATCTAAAATACCATGTAATATATTTACTTGAGTGCAATAATTTCTGCATATTAGAGAGTTTCCCTACTGGAGCAAGAAGTCGTAAATGTGTAGTTGAAATTGTATGATCTAATAGGCACGAGATTTCTGTTGTCATTTAGGTCAGGGGATTTTAGAACTAAAGGTATCAAATAATAAAAGTGTGAATATATGTAGTCTCTAGAATGTGTTAATAAATGGTACATTGTATAAATCTTAACACAGTAAAATAAGCAGGGAAAGTGTTGGAATTTGCACAGTAGAGACAATTTTTAAAGCTCAGGGAGACAAATATTTGCTCAAAGTCATACTTCCATGATTCCTGTGAACTGAGACATCATGTCAGCTCTCTTTACTTCCATAGTCTATACTTTGGATTTGACTTCATTCTTAAGGAACAAATACTTTAAAAATTACAGATCTGGTTTGTGCAAGGCTGGCTAACGCTCAGGTCTGATCCCCTTTCCACTGTGTTTTCTCAGTATTCCTCTTTCAGAAACCCCAATAAAAATATTTTAAGGCATTCTTTATGAAACACACTTTCTAATATTTTTCAGGTGCTTAAATCACAAATATTTGACTTCTTTTAGATATTCCAGATAGCAATGCTGATTCTATTAGTCATTTCATCTGATAAAATTAATTTAAGAATAAATAATATCAAAAGGGTAAGTATCATGTATTTTGGGTTAACTCTTATTTTCTCTATTTCTACATTTCTGTTTTAATAGAATATATATATGAATATTTATACACACACATCCACATACATATATATAATTTTCCCTCCCTTTACACAAATGGTTACATGACATACATATTATAAAAGCACATTATAGTTGTTTTACTTAATATAATCAAGATAATTCCATAGGAATGAATAACGATTTTCTTTGTGTGTGTATGTATGTTTGTGTGGTATAAGTTTATTTGATTGGTTGGTTATTTGTTTTTTGTTGAATGGATGCACCCAAGTTTGTTCAGCTGTTTTGGAAGAAGCTAAACATTGACTCGTGCTAGGCTTTGAGATTCAAATCCTGGCTTCACCACCTGTCAGCTTTACAACCTGAAGCAAGTTAGGGAATCCATCAATGCTTCAGTTTTTCTCAACTTTAAGGTGAATGTGATAATAGTAATATACCTGTTATGTAAGGCTGTGTGCATATTGTTGGGGGGATTAAAAGAGTTAATGTATATAAAACCACTTTGCAGAGTGGCATCTCCATCATTACCCTTATTAATATGTCTGTTAGCAATCACTATTAATGGATATTGGTCTATTTTAAATATTTTTCTACAAACATTGTTGCAGTGAATAATCATGTGCCTAGCTATATCTCATTTGTGCAAGTAGAGCTGTTGGATAAATTTTCAGAGCTAAAATTGTTATGTCAGAGTGTACATGCATTTGTAATTTAAATAGACATTACCAAATTGACCCCATAGATTTTGTACCTACAACCACAAAGGCATGAAAGTACTTGTTTCCCTAATCCCCTCACTAATAGAGTACACTGTCAGACTTTGAGATCTTTACTAGTCTGATGGGGAAAAAGTAGTGTTTTAGAAAAGTTTACCTTGTTTTCTTATTATTAATGAAGATAGTATGTTTTCATGTTTCAGCAACCAGAGTATTTTTCTTTTCTACACAAATACTTTGATTCAGATTAGCAAACCTATTTTGAATTTAGTGAGTTCTCACAGTAATTAGGAGGGAAAATGAAATAATGTTTCATGAAATTCTGCATGCTGGGTATGGAACATGGAGAATAGGTTTTATATGGTTCCTCTAGTGAATTCCTTATAAAAACCCTTGAAGATGGTATTTTCATTCTCTTTTTGACATAGCACAGAGTAACTCCAGAATTAAATTAATTTGCTCAAAGTCACACAGTAAATATATGGACCAAGATTCTCTAATAGGTCAGTCTTAGTCTCTAATAGTTAATCTTATTCCGAAGCACATGGTCTTTGCATTATAGACACCTTGCACACTGAGAGTGAGTGAGAATGTATGGAGTGTGTGTGTGTGTGTGTGTGTGTGTGTGTGTGTGTGTGTGTTTGAGAGGTGTCTTGAGGGGGGAGTATTTTAAAAAGTAAGCATAAATCAAGAATACATCTCAGTATCGCCAAAGTAACAGTATAACTGTAAAACTTAAACTCTTAAGGCCTCAATTTCCTCATGTCTACAATATAAAACAATAATCATAAACCTACACTATAAGATTTTTGGAGATTCAATAAAATGATGCAAAAATGCTATCTCAATTCTAAAGTTCAATATAAATATTAACTGAATTTTTGTATAGCTCAGCTATTGAATACCTTTAAATTTTGAAACATATCATATTTTTATGTTATCTATATCTTGCTTTAAAAAAGTGGCAAATGTTTTTATCTTCAAGCTTAAAACATCCAGATCATATTGATGTGTCCCAATGATATGGTGGTAGTCAGAGAAACTTGCTCTGAATAGTTAAAAAATTTTGGAGATTGTTTTTCAAAATGGCAACAATAACAAAACAATGGTAGCAGCTAACCTTTACTAAACATTGATAAAGTATCAAACGCTATTCTAGATTGTTCATTTGAGTTCTCACAACAACCCTATGAGTCATTTACTATTGCATCCTCTCCATTTTCCCGATGCAGACTTGATACAAAGAAAGGTTAAATAATTTGCTCTACCTAGTTACACAAAGCTAATAAGTGGCAGATCTGACTACTCCCTGCTTCCACAAGAAGACTAGCTCTAGAACCTGTACTCTTTTGCACTATGCCATTCCGAATCTCTGATATGTCTATGCAAGTACTATTCTCTTAATGACATATGTTGCCCTGTCACTTAAGTATTTTATTTCTAAAACCACAGAGCAAGGAACAGAGATATATAAAGCTAATTACTATCTTGGTACTCTACAATAGAAATGGAAAAGAGTTACCCTGATACTTAATTAACCAACTATTAGTAAATTAGCTGTACAATTTAACATGGTGGAATTGCAAATTGCTGGTGATATCAAATCTAATCCAAACTCTTAGCAGATGTTGGCATTCTTTCTCCAACACCCAGACAGTTGGACCTCTATTCATATATCTATAAAGATATGGCACCCTACAAAGCTCATTCCATTTTCAACAGTTCTAGATATTAGAAGTAAATTTTTATGCAGGATCAAAAAATATCCCCCCCCCCCAACTTCCTTGTATGGACTTCAATTTTATGTGACAAACAGAGCAAGTTTTCTTTTTATTATACATAGTAGACCCTTAGACATTCGAAGAAAACAATCATGATTTCTCTATGTCTTCTATTTTTAAGGTTAAAGATCTCCATTTCCTTTCTAAACTTCTTGTTCTGCTTTTTGAGCCATCAGCATCCTGGTCACACCTCTTTGGGTGACCTCTAATTTGTCAACTACTCCCTTAAATGGTGGTGTCAAGAATGTGCTCTGACTAGTTATGAGCATTTGGCTCATTGCTTCCTGGAATCTGTATGCTAGGTGTCTTTTTAATACAGAGAGTACATTGTTTGCCAATATATCAGAACATAATCGAAAATGTATTTGTAACTTATAAAATATGTATTAGTGGGTGCTGGAATTTACACTATTATCCTAGCATATAGAATCTGGTGAAAAGTAATGACATATAGTTGCTGTATGTGTGTAAATGTCTAAATGACTTAAATATTGATTTTTCCTTCCAACTTCAGATCAAACTTCCCAAATGCTAAAGGGCCTTATTTTAAAATAAATGCACTTAGAGTTTGCCAGTCAGCAGTACGGTAAGTTCCTGCAGTAGGCTCACATCACCAGAAAACTCAAATAGACATATTTCCTTTGGTCTGTTTTTAGGACTGACAAAAGTAAGAATAGAGAAACCAATAAAGGCCTGTTCAAATAACAACCGGCAAATTATCTCATGAGGGTAGTACAAATTTGTCCTGATTTTTTTATGCCTTCTCCATCTATAATACATTGAAATGATATATGGTGTTGAATTTGATTAAAATTCAGATGATATTTATGCAATATCTACTGTCTGTAAGATGCTTATGCAAAGTACCATAGGGAAACATTAAAACATGAATAAGGTCTGAATCCTGCCAACAGTGTGATCTCTTCTAGAAACCCTAGGATTGCAAAGTGCATTTAGAATCATGAAATACATATCATTATGATTATGTTTTTAGTGTGAAGTGTGTACGTATTTTAATTTTGAAAATTATCCTTATTAAAAGAGTATGATTTACAATATTTATTGACTATATACTATGTGCTAGGTACCAAGTGAGAACTTTGTATATATTTCCTCATTTCACCCTAAGATCAAACTTCACAGGTAGGTGTAATTCAGCTCATTTTAGGGAAAATTAGTGGAAACTCTGAAACCATAAATTGCCAACGGCCATAAAAGATTTAAAGGCAGAACCAGAATCCAAAACCAGGTCTGAAAAATCTTGAGGAATGAACTTGATCTTTTGTGTGATTTATATCTAATTTCCCCGTTAACAGACATGTTGGATAACTAATGCAAATCTTTATCTGTTCATTCTGGAAGATGACACTTGAATATATTTTATTAGCCTATTGGTTCTCCTCTGGGGTGTGACTTAGTTTCCATTGCATCTTTGGGAATCTTTTCTTCCCAGATTCATAACCAGCTTCTACTGCTGTAATAAAGAATCACCTGCAGAGTTCATGAATAAGGGAAAAGAGGTAATGAAGAGTGGTAGATCAATTTTGAATCAAAAATTGTATTCCAGGACTAGCATTCTGGCATCTGCCTTTGTGAGAAGTTGACTGTTATTTCAAAATAACCTCTGTTGAACTAACGTAACCTGGAATTAATTGAGCTCATTTAAGCATGCAGCCCTTCCAGCCATATTTAATGTTCCTGAAGGTATAAATATTGAGCATTGCCTATGGAAAGATAGAAATTCTGTTTATAACAGAATTCTGTTTATTGCTGCTTTTGCAATTAGAAGGGAAAGGCTTCACAATAGCCATACACTATGCAAAGTTAATAATATTCTTACAGGACAAAATGCTTAAGCACTAAGAGAGAGTTAGCTAAACTTTGAATTGAAATAGAAAATAGCATTATTGATCTCCTTTTTATAGTGTTCTTATAAGTTTTTTTACCAGAATTTGTGTGCATAAGTGTATAAAATATGTATATTCATTTATCATTTATGTGAAAATAGTAAGCCTGTTTCTCTTTAACTTAATGGAACTTGGATTAAAATGTATGTTGTTATTTTAACCAACATTCATGTTGTATGTCATAAGCGTGCAGTTTTCTGTTTTCTTGGCAGAGAACTTAAAAAAAAATATTAAGTTCCTAGTCAGTAAGAAACTTACATATATAAAACCATAATTTACAGCTTATTTGATTAGATCAATGCATAATTATGGATTACATGTATTTTTTGTACTGAATATTTACACATAAGTTAATCCAACCCATAGCAAGAGTACTAATGGAACATTCCATCCAAACTTAAGTAAGTAAACAGAAGACAAGCAGCTGTTGCAAAGATCCTGTTTTTGAGTCTGGGCCTGATAACAAAAAATAGTTTGGAGAATTTGGCTGCTACCATTTACTTACATCTGTTGAGATGGTGTTATTTCAACTCAACACTTATCAGTGCATGTCACAAAGTAACAAGTAGTTCTCTCAGTCAGAAAACCTAGAGGAAACACTAAATCTTAATTTGTTTATGGGGTACCGTACTCCATCATCTTCTATATGACGGTTAGCAAATCTTTTTATGGGGTGTTTATATTTTTAAGTGTTCCCAAATGGATTTAAGTGTTTATAGAAATATGTGGAGTTGGGGGGTGGGATGGAGGAGGGAATAGTCTGTTTGTTATTTTTAAAAACTTGATCTGTTTAGTTCTGGACCTCTTGTTATATAAGTACCACTAGCAGTCTGGCTTTCAGTTACAGCCAGAAACATTCTTACCCGATCAAACCCTTACAGTTCCATTTGCTTTGAATCATAACTGAGTATAGAGAACGTAAAATCGGGCCTTACTTTGTTATATGGAAGACCTGAAGCTTACGCTAAAGATAGGTTGGCGTTATTTTATTTTATACAAATTCATATAAGAAGCTCATACTGATTTCTCCATTAAGCAGTTAGGAGACTGGGCTCCAGGGACCCTGACTGGTCTGTTGGTGTCACTGCGAGAATATCTCTGATGGCTGCCTGTCATAAAACTGTTCCTGGCACAGTCACATTGATAATTGTCATCCCTATTTTGGATACTGAAGAAATTTAGCTAATAACAAAATACAAAGGAATGCAAAATTATCAAGTTGGATGTGGCCGTGTCTAAAGGTGAAAAAATAATCAGAAGGAGGATGCATTGGACACGTGAGGGCAGGGAAGAGAAGGAGAAGAAGGGGAGGAAGAAAAGGAGGAGATTGATAAAAGGAAAGAAGGAGGAAACCAGGCAGGTAGGAAAGACCAGGCAGGTAAGAAAACCAAGCAGATAGGAAGAAATGAAGGAAGGGAGGAATAAAGGCAGGCAGGTAGGAAAAGCCTTAAGATTTTCCTCTTCGTATCTCCTAGACGACCTAACGTGGTCTCTTGCCTTCCGAGCCAATGTTTCCAGAATGCGTTGTTTCTGTTTGACCCTCAAAATTCGTACTCCTTTTTCTACGCAACAAGGTGATGTGACTTTAGGACCTCCTATGTAAATTCTGCCCATTCTCTAATTCAACATCCCCTTACACACGTTCTTTTCTAATTATCAAACTTTGAAAGAAGAGAAACATGCTCTTATCTCAATGTTATAAATGTACAGAAAAACACAACAAAACATGAAGTTCTGTTTCGATGTTAAAGGAGAGCTCCATGAACAGATGCATCAGTAAACACTTTGGAGGGAGGGACACATTTTCAGAGTTTAAGGCTATGGAGATTCAAAATCTAGAAAGATGAAAAGATGAACCACTCGCCATGTTTGTGATGCTAAATTGAAATTAACATATACGTTTCATTTATCCTGCTCCATATTACAAAGACTTTTCCTCTCTGATTTTTGGATATCCCTCCTGAAATATTTGCTCTGGTTAGCGAAAGTAAATATTAGATTTTACACCCCATTTAATGGAATAAGAGAGCTGATGTTCTAATAGCAGACAACCCAATAATCCAATCCTGTTTTAAGAAAGAATTTCCCCCCATATATAGTGTCCATCATAGATCACCCACCTTTCACCCTTCAATTCATATTTCTCGAGATTGGGGGTGGGGGAGGCTACAACACAGGTAGCCTAATACTAAATACTGATGTAAAGCTTAGTTTTATGAATTACCTTTAGCCTTTTCCACTCGTGAGGGAGAACTTTCCTGCCTCATTAAATCTTTAATGCAATGTGCTGCATGCACACTACATTATTATGTGTGACATTAGGTTATATATCGCATAGTAACTGTAATGTTACTTGCAAACAAGCTGTTTCTTTTCCCTGAAGGTAGAATTAAAACAGGTACTCGTGGGAAACAGCTACTTATGTTGCTCTTTTCTTAATGGGGTGAATTTGAGGATCAGGAGAGTGAAGGGCTTAGAATTAACCATCGCTGGGAGTGAATGACTCCCTTTCCTTGCAGTGCCTCTCAATTTGATAACTGAATCTTCTTGAAGAGAATGTTGCTTAATGGATATAAAGAAAGGCAAAAAAAACAAAACAAACAAACAAAAAAAAAAAACCCCAAAGCAAAAAAACCCCAAAACAAAAAACACAACACTAGGTCTTTGGAGACCTTCATGAAATGAACTATTCTCATTAAATTCACTTTCTCTTTGTACTGAAAAGGAATACAACTTTCATCTCTGATGAATATAATCTATCCAGTAAATGGAAGAATTTCTAAATGTGAGCTGGAATTACACTTACTTCTATCTGTGGAAAACTGTATTTCTCTGGCCAATAGAAGAGTGGCAGTTTTGTTCCTCAGTAGCAAGAGAAAATGAAATGTTCTATTGGCAATACAAGCAGTGCTCTAGCATTGTCCCCAAAATGGATGAATTTGAAATTCTCAAAGATAAAATTTATAAGTTGAGTCTACGGAGTCCAAAATTGTGGAAAATTGAAGTTATACATGGTACTCGTAACTTACCAATGTCGTGGGACGTGTTGTTAGAATGCATTCTCCAGCATTCATGGATGATACAGTTGATGCAGAGCTGTCCCTGTTTTAGAGTCCTTTAGCTCTCTTATTTGCTGTGGTTGCCCCTGAGTCTTTGAGAATACCACCAAGAAACCCTTTTTTCCTCCTCAGTCTTCTGACCAGCAGGACACTAGCCAACCAGAGAAAGAAAAGCAGCATTTTTTTTAAAGATTTTATTTATTTATTTGACAGAGATCACAAGTAGGCAGAGAGGCAGGCAGAGAGTGAGAGGGGGAAGCAGGCTCCCTGCGGAGCAGAGAGCCCGATGCGGGGCTCGATCCTAGGACCCTGAGATCATGACCTGAGTTGAAAGCAGAGGCTTAACCCACTGAGCCACCCAGGCGCTCCAAGAAAAGCAGCATTTGAATAGTCAGAGAGCTGTAGGAGTGAGAGTTTCAGCAGGAAAATGAGTTGAAGCAAATCGAAGTAGGAGAATGGGTAGATACAAACAGGGGCTAAGTCGGAAGTCCCAAAACTTCAATTTGTGGTACGCTACTCTTACTATCTTTGTTTTGTTATTGTTGTTGTTGTTTTGCAGTGTCTCCTAGACCAATTGAAATATGCCACAATAGTGGCAACTTAACAAATATTTGCATTTTAACAACTGAGCAACCACTTAAAAAGATAATGCACACAAGTTCAGGCAATATAATAATTTCTTTTTTTTCCCCATAAATAACTAGGATGACTTACTAAAGGGGATTTGTGTGCCCACCGGGTAATACACAACTTCTTAAACCTAGAAACAAGTTTGCTACCTTTAATTCCTGTTTCACATTGATTTTTGTGCAATATTTGTTTTTTTTTTAAGATTTTATTTATTTATTTGACAGAGAGCGATCACAAGTAGGCAGAGAGGTAGGTAGAGAGAGGGAGAGGGAAGCAGGCTCCCTGCTGAGCAGAGAGTCTGATGCAGGACTCGATCCCAGGACCCTGAGATCATGACCTGAGCTGAAGGCAGAGGCTTTAGCCCACTGAGCCACCCAGGCGCCCTGCAATATTTGGTTTTTATCACAGCATCTACTGAAGACTTCCCTTGGCAAACATACAGCATGGCTGAAAGTGCAAAAACAGAGCTTGACGTTTTGAGAATATCACTGAAAGGAATATAGTTTTCCCATGTTAAAACTGTGATGTACATCAAGCTAGTTGTTTGTGTGGTATCCAACAGATACATAGTATTGCTTATGTTTCCTTTAAATATTGACAGTATCCCACAGTGCCTTTGTGAGTTTACTGCAGTGCCGTGGGCCACCTCTGTGCAGAGCTTGTGAAAAGGGGCTAGATAGATCCTAGAGAGTATTGAAACTCTAGAAACTTGAATGAAATGTAGAAACTTGAATGCAGTGGTCCCAGGACCAGTAGAGGTCCTTTACTAGGGGAGGCAATAACAGAAGTAATGACTGAGGTCAGAGAATTGAATTCAAACACTTGGTAAGGACCTACTAACTGTGATGTAGTAGTAGAAATAGAAAGTTAGACAAGAAATATTTCACTAGAATAAGATTGAGACTAATTTGATACAAATAACACAGTGAAAACAATATTATGTTGTACCTATGGTTTCTAATTTGAAATAGAGAAATAAAACAATTGACCTGACCCAATCATGGAAGTTGGGAAAATAATCAAATATCTGGAAAGGTCCAGATAATAAAATTAACTGGGTATATTGAGTATTTGAGACATTATTTAAAAATCACTCAGTATAAAAATGTTATAGGATGTATTCCTGCCCCTGAATTCATATGTGGATGTCCTAACCCTCAGAATCTTAGGATGTGACTATTTGGAGAAAGGATTTTTAAAGAGATAATTAAATTGAAATGAGGTGGGGTGCCTGGGTGGCTCAGTGGGTTAAAGCCTCTGCCTTGGGCTCAGGTCATGATCCCAGGGTCCTGGAATCGAGCCCTGCATCATGATTTCTGCTCAGCGGGGAGCCTGCTTCCTCCTCTCTCTCTGCCTGCCTCTCTGCCTACTTGTGATCTCTGTCTGTCAAATAAATAAAATAAAAATCTTTAAACAGAATTAAATAAAAATAAATTGAAATGAGGTAATTAGGGTGGGTACAATTAATATTAAAAAGAAGGAATTAGAACACAGATGAACACAAAAAGAAGACCATGTGAGGACACAGGGTAAAGATGGCCATCTACAAGCCAAGAGGAGAGACTGCAGAAGAAACCACTTCTGCTGACACCTTGATTTCAGATTTCTGTTGTTTAAGGACCCAGTCAGTGTTTTATTATGGGAGCCTGAGTAAACTAACACAGACACAGCACAGCACAGGATAGAAGATACAGATTGAGGAACCAGGTATAAACATAGTTAAATCCAGTGGAGAGGGCACCTGGGTGGCTTAGCTGGTTAAGCGTCTGCCTTCTGCTCAGGTCATGATCTCTGGGTCTTGGGATGGAGTCCCATGTCCGGCTCCCAGCCCACTTCTCCATCTTCCTGTTGTTCCCTGCGTGCTTGTGCTCTCTTCTGCCTCTTTCTCTCTCTCTCAAATAAATAAAATCTTTAAAACCCACCAGAGAAAAAATAGTCAATAAGAAACAGTAACCAAAAGAGTAAGAGTCTTGGAGACATCCATATATGGAGTATAGAATTAGAAAGAAAAATGTATCTACAAATGAGACAGTGACATAACCAAGTCAGAGGAAGGGGTATCACAGAAATTTGGTGCAACAGAAGACAAAGGAGTTGAGAATTTTAAGAGCGATTACATGCCACATACAAATAAAGACTAAAACTGAACCAAGGGTCCATTAGTGGTTGCTAGATAGAGCTGATAAATGACCTTTCAAGAAACTCTTTTAATGGAGTACGAGGGATGAAAGGATGCAGTAGGTAAAATAAGAAAGGTCGGATGGGTAAGAGTAAAGAAAGTGAATGCAATATCCTATATCTGAGTTTGACAGTGAAAATAATAACCATAGATCATAGATAATACTTAGGAGAGACAATAAAGTTGGTTGATGATTTGGCAGCTCTGTGTACACTGGATTTGATGGAGAGATTGAAGATTGGGATTACAAAGGGATTGTAGGAGAGTGGGAAAGCAAGGACGTGGAAGAGCCAAGTGAAGGTGACATTTGTAATATGGAGTGGTGGATAGATGGAGAAGAGGCAGAGACTTCTTCATCCAAAGCTATAGGAAAGGACGGTTTATACTCTGAATAGTCTCACAGGTTTTTCCTCAAAATCCCAATATCCCTCAGAAAAGAAGATGCTGTCTTATAGTTGACTCATTACAAAGACTTTCATATAATGGTGTGTACTAGTTGGGAAAGACAACTTCTAAACTGTGGGATGGCATCTTAAGCAATCTTTTTTGAAAATAACTTAAATAAGGAGTTGACTAAGCTGCCATATAGAAATGGCCATACGAAGGGTGGCTTAGTTGGTTAACCATCTGCGTTTGGCTCAGGACATGATCCCAGGGTCCTGGAACTGAGTCTTTGCATTGGGCTCCATGCTCAGCGGTGAGTCTGCTTATCCCTCGCCCACTGATCGATCCTCCCTCCTGCTCGTGCTTTTATTCTCTCTCAAATAAATAAATAAATATCTTAAACAAAAGAAAAAGAAATGGCCATAAATATATAGCTTGAAAGTGAATGAAAAAGACAATGATTCTAAAACTATGGAAATCGATATTTGTGACTTGGAGAAAAAAACAAAGCTGATAACATCATCATACATCTTTTTAAAATGGTCTGCTTCCACATAACTTAGGTGGAAAGAAAATGGATTCACTCATGCAAATTTTTTGATGACTCAAAACTGGTTCTAACAGTACCAAAGTATAGGTATCAAAGATGCATGGAAGAGTTGGGGAAAATTTGCTTTATGAAATGTGAGTGAAAAGTCAAGTTTTCATTTTTATACTATTATTATCATAAGCCCTCAGAAGTACAGGTTGAATTAATTCTACTCCTTAGTTCTTGTTTTATATTATGATTGACCTGCAGAAGGGCCCTTTCTTTTTCTGTATTTGTTTCTTTTTCCCATTTCCAGACTCATTCCTCTCTCATTATTTTAAATGTTATTTGACTTTATAGTTATTATGAGTAGGTATAGAAATAACATAAACAAATGAAATGTTGTAACAAATCAAACATTTTTCTATTCCATCTAAAGTCTTAAAAGCTTGGATATTCTGGGGCTCCTGGATATCTCAGTTGGTTTTATGTCTGACTCTTGATTTTGGCTTAGGTCATGATCTCAGGGTCATGGGATCAAGTCCTCAGTCCACCAAGCTTAATGCAGAGTTCCCTGAGATTCTCTCTCTTCCTCTCCATCTACCCATCCCTTGTGCATGTGCGTGCATGCTTTTGTGCTCTCTCTCAAATAAATAAATAAATCTTAAAAAAAAAAAAAAAGCTTGGATATTCAAATTACACTCGCTTTGGCGCTTATGAGCAAAATAGGCATTACCTTTCATTCTGAGTTCCTCACATATGTGTAATTTTAAATTAAGAAATTATGAATTAAAATTGATCTTTTTTCCTTTTCTTTTAGGGAAGCACATTCCCCCAAATAAATAAATGAATAAAAGTATGTTGTCCAAATTTTAAATGATCAAAATATATTTGGAAGCTCAAAAGTTTTTGCAACATTTTAAATCTACATCCTGGTGTTTTTCCCAAACTCCAACCCTAGGTCCTACAAAATATTTTTATAAATGAAGAAAATTGTAAATAATTCAGTCTTTGAAATCTGTAAAGCATTCTTTCCTGCTGTCTGTCTAGACTCTTCTCATTGAGAAAATGGTCTGGCTGATTTTGAACAAGTATGCAAGGTAATATTTAGGATGCTTATCTCAATAGAACCAAAACCTTTTACATAGATTCACCTTTCATTACTCACAATAGTGCCAAGTGCTATAGTCCAGGCAGATATTTATTATTTTATATATGAAAAAACATTAGAGGAGTGCCATTTCTCAGTGGAACAGGGGATACCAGTTCCTACTAGAGCTCCATGTAATGAGCTCTTAGAAGACATTGCAGAGCTGTAATTTGGAAACCCTGTTTAATCAGCCATGGCAAGCTATGTGCCATTCCCCACGGAACAACTCTGAGAGGAATCCGGGTTCCTCCTCCTCCAACCCGTGCATCGCCGGGAATTGCTTTGTGGTCGGGGTCCGCAGTAAGAGGCCGTGGAGAGCCAACGGCTGCCGAGCTGGGGCTCTGTGTGTCAGCATGGAGGAAACAGCAGAATACAAATCATCAGCTTTGTTTTATGAATGTCTTTATTTACAATGCTGGAGTGGAATTTTTAAAAAAGGACTGCAGTATTTGCATCGAATCTGTCACTCAAGCTCCAGTGTTGATTCCTGTCCTATAAATGATCTTGCTTTCCTATTTTTTTTTTCCCTTTCTGCAAGGTTACTGTCAATGTCAAAGATGTAAACCTCAAGCATCCATTATATGGGACTTGGCATGCACAGTGGAAGAAAAGAAATTTGTTTAATGAAAAGGGATAATAACATTCATTCCAACAAAGTATATTTGATTGCACAGGGAAAAGCATATCTTCTTTGGGAGTTTTGATGGAATTGTATCATAATATAGAATTTGCTGCTATTCTTTTTATTTTGCTCTGACCTACAGCATTTCCCAGTTTAGCTTATAGTCTATGGAAAGTCACTGTCAAATGGAGTGATGTCTTTGTTGAAAGTGTTCATACCAACAGAAAGTGAGTGACCCTCAGGGATGGGTAGAAATCTCCCAATTTTGACAAAGATCCTTCTCTGCTTGGGAATTGTAAAGCTTAAGTTATAGATGAGGAAAATGACAGGAGGGGCTGTGTTTGGTTTCGTGGAGCTTAACCTATTTCAGCAAGCCTGCAATACTGGAAAAAACAATACATGAATTTATATTTATGTCAGGCTTGCTGTTGATGGGTAAGGTTCGTAGAAAGGTTACTGCTAAAGAAATGTCTATCATTCTCACTCTGCACTCTTGTAATTTCTGTTTCTTCCAAATCCTACCCTCTAGAAAAATAAAATGATTTTAAAAGAATAAGTAAAATATGAGTTAATAGCCCATCTCCTATCTTGTAATGATTACGTATCTCCTCTCTTGTAGCTTACAGCAGCTGGAGGACAATTGACATTTACCATATCATATGACTTTGAAGAAGAAGAAGAAGATACAGAACGTGTACTCCAGATTGTGGTTATCTTAGAGGTAGAGTATGGAGCAGATCATTTATGTTCAGCTGTTTCACACTCTTAAGTTATTCCTTACCTGATTGGTTTTGACATTAATTTACATGTGACTTAGGGAATATTTTATCTTGGGTAATTTTTTTATGCCCATGTTATGTTTCACCCTGAGATATATCTAAAAGACTGAGCATATTCATTAGGTTCCAATGATAAAGTAGACCCTCGGACCAGAATTTAAAATAAAAACATACTGACCGTATTCCCAAGATTATAAGTATAATGAAGTGTTTAGGCAAATGCTGATTTACATAGTTCAATTTTTTCCATCTTTCCTTGCTTCCAAATAGATTTTATGGTCTACTTCTTTGTTTATATTAGGCAGAGGCAAATGGAGAAAGAAACTTGTTTATTTAGGTATAGTTAAATCTTGACTTCAAAACTCTTAATTTAGATAAGAAAGACATAGGAGACCTGCTTTCAGGATTTGGAGGCCATGGACAATTTCAAAATGCTGAAGGCCTAAAGATATCTTAGAGGCTCTCTGCCCCTTTTCTCATACTCTTCCTCCAATACTTACACAGTCTCAAAGGCACACACTTGCATGCACATTTGTGATTCCAAATGGATTGATGTTGATTTAGTACCATGCTTTGTTGTTCTTTGCCTTGAACATTTCATGCATGTGACAGAATTCTTCCCCTAACATACATATTTCCAGTATTAGGTGAAGAGATCTGGGTGATACATATTACTACATATGTATGTATGCATGTGTGTGTGTCTATGAAACTAGAAATGTGTCTAGGAATTCCTTCAAGATAAAAGGGATTCTCTAAATGTAAAATGTTGTGAAGTTCTATATTATTAGTATAAATGAACTCAGAGAAGAAGGATAACCTAAATGTCATAGGTCAGTCCGTACATTCCCTGTAAGGATGCGTTATCTTCTTGGGAACACTAGAGTCCAGAGCTTTTCAGGTTTGTTTTTGTTTTCCCGTAGAGAAAAGTTCTTTCAAATGAAAGCTTATGACACTACACTGTAGTGTTATGTCCCCCCCAAAATGGGTCCGTGATTAAAGGAGCGAAACTGATATAAAACGAAGGTCAGGCAAAGCTTTATTCCACGCCAAGCATCAAGAATCAGACCGAACATTCAGGGACTCACCTCTCACAAGAGAGGGCGACCTTTCTGTTTCACAGACTAGCTTTTAAGGGCAAAGGCCATGCGGTTGGGCCTGGCCACACACAGGTGGCCATTGAAACTGTAACACACAGAGAAAGCCGCACAGTCATGCTAGGTGACCAATTGAATTACAATTTACCCTAGTAGACATTTGAACCAGCTTATCACCTTGGTCAGAATTGGCGCCCAAAAGGTGCCCAAAGGGCAGGGCCCATATTCCTTGGTAAGGAGACAGTATGCATCCCCCCAGTGATCAGATGTCTCCACCTGGCCTAACCCACCCTTCTATTTGAGCTTTGTTACCTGGGGCTGGTTTCCGGGACTTTTTTCAAGTAAGTCCCCCGGGTGAAGGGGAGCAGGGACAGTTTAAGGGTTAAACAACAAGGTTATTGTTTAACCTGGAGGGAAGCCTCTTGCTAAATAGATCCTTACAGTAGCAAGTTTTCTTCCCTGTTTTTCTATACAACCCAGATTCACCATAAAATAATATATTTGAAATATGCAGTTACTGTGCACTTGCGTAAAATCAAGGTATTTGTAATCACACGTGTGTGCATGAGTTGCCAAGAATCTTTCAGTTAATGGTGGAAGCAAGGTCATGCATAACAAAGCTTATACTTAGTCCTTCATCTGGTTAAGGCTAAGAGTTAATTTGCCTTCTCTTACTTTCAAGTATGCCAGAAATATACTGAATGAAAAGAAAGCCAACCTGGAATTAAAAATCTACTGAGGATAATTCACTAAGTGGCAAATCCAAATATGCATACTCCTTACCCTTTAAACCTTTCACACTTTTACCCTTTTGTACTTTCTTTTTCCCTTTAGGGAAATGGCTTGAGAATTAGCACAGCCCAAGATGAGGTGTATCTGCAACCGTATGAAGAACATATTCATATATTGTCACTTAAAGAAGAATTATTTACCATTCATGGCACAAATTTCCCAGTCAGTAGAAGAGAGTTGATGACAGTGCTTGCGAATTTGAAGAGAGTCCTCATACAAATCACGTACAGCCTTGGGATGGATGCCATCTTCAGGTAAACTCAAGAACTACATCTCCCCGTGTTGGCACAATTCCTGTGGACCAAACAGGCCTGCGGTGGAAGAGTGACTTTGAAGATCTGTAGGTTTCCTTCAGATAGTAGATAAGAGCCGAGCACTGGTTTTCTGAAAAGCGTTCCTGGTAAAACTTTAAAATTGAAATACTCAGAAGGAATGTGTTTTTGGAATGTGTCTTTTCTAGTATTGACGATTCCTTCACAGTTTGGCCAGAGGGTGTGATGAAAAATGATCCTCATTCTGAGAAATTCTATACTGGAAATTAAAATTTCCATTATGATGACTCAGATTGTGGGAAACTAAAGAGGTATAACTCCAGGGTAGTCATATTCAGAAAGTAGTTTGTAAAGTATTTTCTTCCATGAGTTGATTAACATGTATCCAGCTTAATAGTATATACTTTGTAATAAGAAATCTAAACACTTTCCTTTAAATAATCACAAGTCTCTTTATAAAAGGCTGGGATGGCTGTGTGATGTAAAGGAATGAGTATGAGCTTTGGAGCCAACCTAACTAGGAATTCAGTGAGCTCAATTGCTTATTTTATGTGTGACCTTTGGCAAGTGATTGGTCCTTGCGGAAACTTGGTTCCTTCAAGTGTAAAGTGGAGATTATAGTGTCTACCTTTCAGGGTCGTTGTGAAAATTATATGTGGTAATTATGGAAAGTGCTCATTAACTGGAATTGGTTGTTTTCCATTCTTTTCTTTAAAGAGAGAACTTCTGACTGGAACCAAACATGCTCATATCCAACTGACTGTAGGCTGCTATGCTTTTCATTTTAAAAACAGTGATGTATTTGTCCAATGAACTGTGAACTTCAACTATGTCTGAATGAGCTTTTTTCCTGAATACACACAAGATAGCATGCCAACTTCCCCCCAAATGAGATTGAGTTAGATGATGAAACATGACCCGAAACTGACAACATGACATAATCAGAATCAAAGGAATGTCTCCAGTACTGGTTTACCTACAGGAGGGTCTGTTTTTTGTTTTTTGTTTTTTGTTTTTAATACTGATGCTCCCCCACTCCCATCATTTCATGCTGCTGCCTAGTTTGTCTTTCACTAGTACCATTTCAACTAAGTGTAATCATCATTAACATCTCCCAAAGGAGAGGACAGCGGATTCATAAACAGAACTATTGTCAAACAGTGTACCTCTTTTGCATAGGCAATTCTGCTGGAAGCTGGGTTAAAATGCCATGAAGATGTGAAGCAGCACTTAGGAATTAATTATGTTTTCTCCCATTTAGTAAATAGAGATTGTCATGATGTTTAAACAGTACAGAGAGATGAGTACTCTGGCTTTCAATGTGAATGACAACCAAATTGACAAAAAGCAGCTAGGGGGCTTATTTATTTTTGTCAGCCTTGCTTCTCAGACTAGTTAATCCAAAGGCATTTCCTCGTGATTTATATCAGGTAATTTCAGTGTCTACGATCAAAATCATCAGCTTCATTTGAAGCCTTGCAAAGTGTTCCCATGTATGAGTGGCGTGTTCACAGAGCAAGGGTATGGGAACAACACTGGAGCTAATCCAAGTAGGTGGCTGCTTTGTGCAGCCTATGTTAGTTACCTAAAGCACTGTCCTTCTAGAAGGAAAACCCAAGGTCAGATTTGAAACGCCTACCCATTTCAGGTAAACAGAGAGTCAGCCTAAATCCTGACTCCGTGAACTTGTTATATTTTGTTTATCTCTGATCTCCAAGTGGATTGAGTCATATTTGTGAAACATCACTTGAATTGATTTCAACTTGTCTTGCACAGTAGGCTTCAGACCTGGCATCCAGTTTGTATGTAAGCACAAGTAAATTGAAGCCATCTCCACAAAACTTGGTGTTTTTGTGGTATTTAAGGAAGATTTATTTCCCTGGTAGTTCTCAGCACAGGGGACTTCCCTTCCTCCAGCTGTGTGGTTAGATGCAGATGAATAGTTGAAGGAGAACTAGCCTGCGGGTCAGGATTTTGACTTCTGTTTTCAATTCAGCTATTTAATAGTTGTAAACATAAGTGTAGCTTTGACCTCTTTGAATTTCAATCACCTTGTCTGTGAAATACAGAGGAGGACAATTGCCTTGCCAACTTCCAAAGGTCACCAGGAGAATAGAATTAGAGGGCTGCAAAAGCATTTTGCTAATGGCGGATAGGCCCACAAATTGGAAGCATTTCTAACTGACCTTAGTCACTGCAAGCAGTACCATTTTCTCCAAGTACCATTAAGACTTTGGAGACATGGAGAATAAAGCACATAGTGATAGCTCCAAAATGGTGACAGTTTTTACTGTCATTCTTTTCCAGAATGCTGAGAGGCTCATACAATAAAATTAATTGATTTCTTTCTCCTTGCCCTCATTGGTAAGATGAAGATAAAAACAGAAAAATTTCATCTTTCTGTTAGAAATAGAAATTAACCTAACCAAATCATACATCTTTCTTCTCTAAATTGTCTAAACATTAGCTTTAGTAGCACCCTTGATATTTAACTCAAGCCAAGGAATCTGTTCAGCTTTTCTTAAATATCTCAGGTGTTAGCTCTGTTTTTTTTTTCCTTTTACCTTATGGCAGACATTAGTTCAATTCATCAAAATTTCCAGTCCCCTCCCTTTTTATTTTATTTTATTATTTACTTATTTACTTTTAAAATCTTCATTGAAGTATGCTTGACATATATTATCATTAGTTTCAGTTGTATGACATAGTGATTCAGCAATGATATACATTACAAAATGTTCATGTTAAGTGTAGTTACCATCTCTCACCATACAAAGTTATTGCAATAATATTGACCATATTCCCGATGCTATACTATTCATCCCCGTGACCTATTTATTTTTTTTTATTAGTCTTTTTTTTTTTTTTTTAAATTTGACAGACAGAGATCACAAGTAGGCAGAGAGAGGCAGACAGAGAGAGAGGGAAGCAGGCTCCCTGCCGAGCAGAGAGCCCGATGCGGGGCTCGATCCCAGGACCCTGAGATCATGACCTGAGCCGAAGGCAGAGGCCTAACCCACTGAGCCACCCAGGCGCCCCCCCCCCGCCGTGACCTATTTATGTTATAACCAGAAGTTTGTACCTCAGTTCCCTTCACTTACTTTGCCTATCCCCTACTTCCCTCCACTCTGGCAATCACCTATTGGTGCTCTGTATTTATGAGCCAGTTTCCATCTTTGTTGTTGTCATTTGTTTATTTGTCCCTTTGCTCTGTGTTGCAGATTCCACATATAAGTGAAATTATATGGTATTTATCTTTATCTGTCTGCCTTTTTTCACTTAGCTAATACCCCCTTGGACTTTCTATGCTGTAACAAATGGTAAGATCACATTATTTGTTATGGCTGAGTAGTATTCCATTGTGTATATATTACCACATCTTCTTTATCTATTCATCTGTTGTTAGACACGTAGGTTGTTTGCATATATTGACTGTAGTAAATAATGCTGTAATAAACATAGGATATATACATCTTTTTAAATTAGTGTTTTTGTTTTCCTTGGGTAAATACCCAGATCCAAACCATTCCTTTTGTATCTACCTCTGAGGGTAGATATGGTCATATGACTTGGTTTGGCCAATGGTACGTGAGTGGGAGTGAGTCTCCCCTGCTGCCTTCCTCCCGACACACACATAAGAAAAGCATTGAATTGTTAGTATGAGACTCTCTGGAGCTTATCCACCTACCAGAAGATAAAAATAACCTGAAGTATTGACAGTATATAGAGGTCAGCCACCCTTAACTATCACTCACTCAGAACTGTGGAGGATTTTGCATGAATAAACTTTTTGTTTTCTGTTAAGACACTAAGAATATGGAGTTGTTACCACAGCATAATTGAGCCCCCATCATAACTTTATTGTGATACACTTCATGTGTTTTTATTGTTTGAAAGTGAATTCAGAATTGTTTCAAGGCAAGATATCTTCATATGACTTTTTAGAGTAAATGTGTGTTGGGGGGTTGTACCAAAAACATTACACAGAATTTATGTAATAAATAATCTAGAAAAACCCTTGTAAATAAAGGAGCCTCTTGATGATTGTAGTAATAGTGTTGATAGATGCATAGTATACATCTACCTTTTGAAATTAATGATACAGGTATCATTTTTTGAAGAAATTATGCTGATAAAGCCATTAAAATTTTAAAAAAAATATGCAACTCACTAGGTGTTGGGCTCTTGGTAAGGGGTTTAAACCCACCTGTGTTTCCCCACTATTGTCTTGGACTACCAGCCAAATCAATTCTGTAAATATTGGATTCATTCAGTGTGCCAGCATTTACTCAGTGCCTTTTATATATATCTAAGTCTCAATCTCCTCCTCTGTATAATAGCAGAAGCAATGTCTAACTTTCAAGATTGAAGGCTAGGTGAGAAAATCATGTACCAAAAACACCTGACGCACTATTCAGCAATATGTTGGGAGACAATGTAGGGTCACAAGATGATCATTGGTTTTATAGTCATGCTTGGGTTTGATTCTGTGCTACACTGTTAGCCAACTGTATTATCTAGGACACAGCCCTTCGCTGAGTCTCAGATTCTTCGTTTGTAAATACAGACAATAACACAATTACCACACTGCATTCGCTCATAGTTAAATGAGATGTCTGTCAAGCCCCGTTAATGGCAGACACTCAGTAAGCAGTAATTATTATGATGTGGTGGTTCTAAGCTAAGCGAAGAGGATACGATGGTTGATAAATGATCACTGAATTAAAAAAAGGCATACTCCAGAATGGAAGGCAGACATGTGCATTTACAGTAATATAATAAATAGTACATTAGAAATGTGCGCAGTACATACTGGTAGAGCTATATTATCATTTAATATAATGTCTGTGAATGGCTTCAGTGGGATCCAATCCTGTCAGTTATTTCCCTTACTTGATGGGGAGCTAAAAATGATGGTAGGAATGTCTAGGTATTGTTCAGATGGCCCACTCAGACATTGCCTGGGCCACTAAATGATTCTTTGCCTTTTTAGGAGTGGAGTAACATTTATCAGTTCCCCCTGAGTCGTGCTTGATGGAACTTCCACAAGGTAGAGACTATGGGAAGTTCTGAGTCATCATCTTAGGTTTTGACAGAAATGAAATAGAATAAAGCACCTGAAACAGCAATAAAATCTTCCTCTGGTGGCTCGCCCAAAGTTACATTTATTTAAGTAGAATTAAACGGATGCCTTCAATAGAAAAAAAAAAGATAGGAAAAATTATTTAAAAGAATTTTATGATCATAGCTCTTATTGCTTCAAAGAATATTTTATATATTATTGTTACTATTATTTTAGTAAAGCTTAACCTATCTAACTCTGGTGGAAATATAGTGAAACAAAAATACTGAGAACGATCTTTAGGTCAGTAACAGGATAATGTTTCTAATACGATTCTAATATTTTCAGTACAAGCTTATATAATTGTGTCTTTTCTCTTCATCATCTTATCCATATTTCCAAGTCATAAGAATAAAGGGAAAGAGCCAACTAAAGCATGTGACTTAGTTGACAAATCTTTGATAGTCCATGTACTTCTAAAATTTAGTACCTTATTCCTACCAGCATTATGTATTTAAATGAATGCAGCCTGGTATCAAGAAAAGAACATGTCCATATTGAAGGGGAAAAAAAAAAAAAAACCTGCAGCCTTCTTTACGAGTAACACTTAAAACTGTTAAACACATTAAAATCCCATTTACCAACAGCAGAACCTGATGAACATTGGGTCTGCTCAGTGAATGCTAATGTGAGATATTGCTGGGAAAGATGTTTGAATGTTGAAATTTCTCATAGCTCAAAATGGTTACACAGATTAAGGAGAGGAACATCTGTTGTTCAAAAGACAAATGAAATTTGGCAATTCATTGGAAATATTTTTGTTTTTGTTTTGTTATATTTTAAATTCTCCCTTAAAGTAGTCCATTAGTCACTTTTCTATTTTAAAACATTCCAATGCTCAATTTTATATTGAAAATCCTAGGACTGTATATACAATTGACCAGACTACTGTTTAGTAAATTGTGGCAGTCCTTTATGTGATAGTAAACTAGTATAGCAATCCTGAAATCATCTAATTCTGAAATTAAAGTGATCAGAAATCTAAGTGAATCTTGTGACAGTCCATTAATTGCAGGCAATAAGATGTCACAATTTGTTCTGACGTGTTCTGACCTCTGACCTCAAGTTCTAATTCTAACACTTTTCTATTTATTTATTTATTTTTGCCAGATCAAACGAGTAATTTGTCTTTTACTTCTCTGACTTTATTTATCTGGAAGGTTGATACTAGGCTTTAGTCTATCATTTATTTGGGAATATGTTAGTTAGTGTTTATAATACAACTACATTCCATTCACCTATTCATTATCCTACCCATTCATCTATTCATGCATGATGTTTGTGTATGTAGTCTTGTATCCATTCACTCATCTATCCATCTATCCACTATCCATCTATCCATTCATCCATCCAACAAAAATGTATTGAGCATGTATTGAGATGACCTGGTGAGGTATACAGATGACACAACAGGGTCTTTATGAGAAGTAGCTCATAAGCTCATGTCGACACAAGCAAGTATTCTCCTTAGTAACTCAAACCCTATGTTGAGTGGTATTTATATAGTAGAATATTACTCAGCCGTAAAAAGGAATGGTACCCTGATACATGCTACAACACGGATGAACTTTGAAAACATACTAACAGAGAGAAGCCAGACACAAAAAGTCATGCATTGTATGACTCCAATTATATGAAATATCCAGAATTATCCATGTTAAATCCATGGAGACAGAAAGCAGACTTGTGGTTTACCAGGGGCTGGAAGAAAGGCCAGAATAGAAAGTGACTGCTTAATAGGTATAGGGTTTTCCCATGGGCCAGTGAAAATGCTTGGAACCAAATGAAGGTTACAGGTATACAACATTATGAATGTACTAAATGAACATGTTAAAATGGTTAATTTTATGTTATATGAATTTCACCCCAGTGGAAAAAAACAAAGAAGAATTGCCAGTGATACATCTTGTACAAGTTTACTTGGTGGTGGTTAGAAAATGACCATTTAGGGATTTTCCTAAAAATCTCTACATAACCTGAGTATTGTAAGAGAGTGGTTTTTAACACTTAACATTTTAGGACCTTCTACTAGGTTGTCCAGACTGTACCCCCAAAGAAGAAAGCATTGAAGAAGTAGTGTTCAATGAATTAATCTGTGGCTAAAGATAAGTCTCTTACCTTTACAAGATGCCAGTTAGTACTCAGCACCCAAGAAGATCCCATCCAATTGCCTTGATTTTTCTTTTCAACTTCTTGGTTATGTCTGAGGTCAGACACATTCCAAGGTACTATCAAGTGTCTGGTATTAGTAAAGTGAGAGTAAACACAATAAATATTTTAATGTTTGTTTTTTTTTTTATTTTAAGTAGACTCCATGCCCAACATGGGGCTTGAAGTCACAACCCTGAGATTAAGAATCTCATGCTCTATTGACTGAGTCAGCCAGGTGCCCCAAAACAGTAATATCTTCAGAAATTTATTAGCTGAAAAGTTTACAATTTGGTTAAAGGTTGTTACTTTTGAAGATTCATTAAATGAGCCTATTAGCTTTGTTGTCTGGATTGATTACAGCATAGATTTCCAAATCTCCGAAGTTCCTTGATAAACATGAATCACCGATTAATAAAAATCTACGACCACTCTTTTGGAAAGCAACTGAAAATGCAAGAGTTGGTTACATCTTTCTTATGGTAAAAGGAAGGCACATAGTGTTGTGTTAGGGGAGGTTATCAGTCATTTTAAGAAATAATACTTATCACTAGTCAATTGCCATCAATTAATTTTGTACCCTTGGAGTTTACTTAAAATTTGTTTTAATATATTAAAATGGCAAAAAGCTAGATTTGGAGATTCAAGTAGTATTTCTTGTAGTACTCCTGTAGATATTTTCTATACTCTCTCAACAGTCAATGAGAATAATGTTAATAAAATGCCTACTATTTAATAATCACCTACTATGTGTTATATGTTATATCAAGAACTTTATAGTCATTCATTATATATTCATTATATTTCATTTAATTTTTAAATCAAGCTTATGATGTATGAACTCTTATATAATCTTCACTACATAGAGAATACTGAGACCTAGAGAAATTAATAATTTTTTCTAGGCTACAGGACTGGTAAATGTCAGAGACAGGATATGAGTCTTGGTCTGTCTGACTCCTGATTCTGTGTTGTTAATAATGAAGCTTTTAAAATTTCTTTTATGAAAAAGAAATGGAAAAAAGCCAATAAGACAACAATAAAATTTATTTAAATTGTTAATTCATATTAAGTTTTCATATTCTTGGAAGGAAATATATATGGGAAGTACATATACACATAATGTGCATAAATGCCATATATATAAATAAAAAGCAAATATAATGACATTTTTCAATTTGGCCAAACCAGCTTTTCCCCAAAATAATGAGTGACTCCAAATCACTCTGCTAAAATCACTGGATTATACAGAAATGCTGATAAAATGAAACCCACAGATACAGAGAACAATGCCTTTAATTGAGGCCAAAAACAAATTTAAGAAAAATAGCACGTGAAAGTTTCACTTTGCATATAACACCCAGTGCTCCAGTTGTATGCAAACGAGAATCTTGGAACACTACATCAAAAACTAATGATGTACTGTATGGTGACTAATATAACATAAAAAATTTTTTTTTAAAAGAAACTCTTACCTTGGGGCACCTGGGTGGCTCAGTGGGTTAAGCCTCTGCCTTCGGCTCAGGTCATGATCTCAGGGTCCTGGGATCAAGCCCCACATCGGGCTCTCTGCTCAGTGGGGAGCCTGCTTCTCCCTCTCTCTCTGCCTGCTGCTCTGCCTACTTGTGATTCTATCTCTCTCTCTGTCAAATAAATAAAAAATAAAATCTTTAAAAAAAAAAAAAAAAAAAAAAAGAAACTCTTACCTTTAACTATCAATGTGCAGATTTGTTTCTGAGAAAAAAGAAGTCAAAATAGCTTCCTTGTTTTCTTCCATCTTACCTTCCAATTTATTTTATTTATTTTTAAAATTTTATTTATTTGACAGAAAGACAGCCAGAGAGGAAACACAAGCAGGGGGAGAAGCAGGCAGAGGGAGAAGTAGGCTTCCTGCTGAGCAGGGAGCCTGATGTGAGACTCCATCCCAGGACCCTGGGATCATGACCTGAGCCAAAGGCAGAAGCTTAACCCACTGAGCCACCCAGGCCCCCCTTTCCTTCCAGTTTAAAAGCTTGAGCTGGATAATTAATGTTGTCTTCTTTCGATTTTTCTAGTTTAAATATTAAAGTGAGCCGAACCATCATGTGAATGTTTTCTGTTTTAAAAACACCTTCAACTGTGTTATTTTAAACTATCTCCCCCCAGAAAGGAAATTAAAACACATCCAGAACCCAAGACATGAGCAGGAATATTCTCGTATCTTTTCAGCATCTGAGAGTGGGAGTGCTGGCGAGCGCTTTGCGCTGGACAGACTTAAGGAATGACCAGAGCTTCAAGTTATGGATATTTCTGGGCCGTCTTTCTCAACACAGACAGTTTACCTGTGTTTCCATTCTTGTTTCTCTAGGAGTCCTCAAGCTATGTACCATCTCTTTTCCTTCCCACTGTAGGTTAGGCTCGGTGGGCCTTGAATCCGCGGTGCCCTATGCTACTGACGGAAGCCTCGCCACAGCTGTGGAAGTTTGTCAGTGTCCTCCTGGATACACGGGTTCCTCTTGCGAAGTAAGTTTGCAGGAATAGATCCTCAACGCATTCCAAGTTCCTCCCGCGTTGCTTTCAATACACTGTTTTATAAGTAGGTTAGCTCTTCCATCAGTGATTGCACAAATAAATAATAGTGTTTTCCTTAAAGAAGAAACTTGAGTGTCTGCCAAAAATCTTGGCTTTCAAATCGCATACTGCTCACATTATGTCATCTTGAAATGATGTTTCTGTTTTGGATATTTTTACCTTACGACAGCTGAAAATCTGATCTTTTCCTAAGTGTTTATTTCCTATTTAATTGGTTGATAAAATAAGATGAATGATTGCAGAAGCATATTTAATATTTCAAAATTATTTCCCTTCATTTCTATCTCCATACTTACCAGGAACTCACACTGTTTTTTCCCCTTGCCTCTGGTTTTTAATCTTGTGTATCACACTCCTTCTCTACTTTATTTCTAAGAACACCAAACGGCAAGCAACTGAAGCATGCAATCTTTAAAATGCCAAGAATATAATATATGGAAGAAATACCTTGATCTGGAAATTTTCCTACATGGCTTTGATTTGCTTAACACCTAAAATCTGAGATATTTGTTGCTGCCCCAATATTCTAGTTTTGTAATAAGATTAACATTTCTTATTTAATACCACAATGTGTCATTTTAAGGTAATCATTTTCCTGGACTTACATGTATTTTTTTCGGTAGTTTGAAATTGGCTTTACTTGAAACCTGGTCAAAAAATTTTTCTGATAGAGGACATGGCTTGCAGATAAATAGAAGCTTAAATTCTTTAAAAATGGTGCCTTTAAGGAATCATTTGAGTGTACCAAGATGTTCCACTTCAACACACTATCCCATTAAACCATTTATAGAAATACTCTAGGCATTGCTTTGTCAGTTCTTTTGTGCTCTAAAATAATGCATGCTTTTAGAGGATACACAGGATTTAGAGTCATATTCATGACAAATGTGTTTTCTTTAACGAGGCTTGGATTCACCTATCTAGAAATAAAACTAAATGAAATTCATTGACATACTTGATTTTACAAAATTCATCTAAAGAAGAGAAAAATAATTGTGGAAATAAATTTGTTCTGTCAACCTAAATTTGATTTTACATTTAAAATACATGCTGTAGGGGTGCCTGGGGGGCTCAGTGGGTTAAAGCCTCTGCCTTTGGCTCGGGTCATGGTCTCAGGGTCCTGGGATTGAGCACCACATCGGGCTCTCTGCTCGGCGGGGAACCTGCTTCCTCCTCTCTCTCTGCCTGACTACCAGATCTCTGTCTGTCAAACAAATAAATAAGATCTTTAAAAAAAAAATGCTGTATTTGATGAAACATATTCTTTTATTAAGAGCCTACCAGTTTTTATTCAAGCCAGAAAGCTCCCTTTGAACCTTTAAGTTCCTATTTCAATTGGAATAATAAATACCTTGATTCTATTCTTCCTTTAATACTTATCCCTAGATTCATTATTCCATGTACTCTTCTTCATCTTTATGAGTTCCAAACGTCCGTTGATATAAAACTGAATATTAGAATTGTTCAGTTGGCTGTTTTTTGCTTATTCGTTCCTCTCTTCAAAGGTATTTATTGTGAGTCTTTAGTAAATTCTGTACTAGATGCTGAGGGGATTATCTAGAAGGTAACATCATAATCCCTGTCCTTAGAGAACTAACCATCTATTTAGAGAGCCAGAACAAACACCTATGAAAAATTGGACCTCAGCACTATATAATTAAAGGACCAGTAAGTGGTACAGAACGTAAGTGCAATAATCATTCAAAGAGGTGAGCAGTTCCAGTACAGCGCAGCATCACTGAAAGTATCCCTGCGTGCAAAAACCTCAAATTGGATGCTAAATTAATGGTAACAATTAGGTAGAAAGAGAGAAGCATGAAAGAGTCAAAGAAACAGAGGAGGGAAAATGAAAGCTTCCTATGATTCTTACACAATAATTGTTTGATAAATAAAGGTGTTTGGAAGCCCAAAAGAAATTTAGTTGAATCAGGAGACAATGAATTCTGGAACTCCGGGATTTCTCTCTTTTTCATTTTTTCCACTAACAGTTCCTTCTTTTCCTCATCAAAACGTCCAATTTTTAGACTTGCTATTATTCATTCCTATCCTTTCTTGATTTCATTTGTTTTTTATTGAGTTCATAAGGCTAGTCACGCTAGCTTTGCTATCACCAATATCCACAAACCACTTAAGAGCTGAGTAAACTACAAAGACTAGAATGTCATAATTCTTGGTTGCCAAAGACAGGTCAAACCTCTCTTTATAATATCATTCTCTTTTACTTTATTTGGAGCGACAATGTTGATTCGAAATCTTGTTTTCTCATTTCTACCCAACTTCCTATAAATCACTCCACAGTTTAATCTTTCAAATATTTTCTGACTTTCCTGGTACCATCATAATTCATTTCATTTCACAGGTGAGACAGGTGAGCAAATCAAAGCAAAGTGGGGTACTGGAAAAGAAGTACTTTAATTCAAATCTTAGCTTTCTTTTCTATATGATGGGAATAATATTAACTACATCATGGAACTGTTAATATATTTTTTAACTGATACTGATAATCATATATTTTGATACAATCAAGACCCTTGATTTGAATGATAAGGTGATGAATAATACAAATATGGTCCCTGCCCTCAAGGACATTACCTTTACCTTTAGTGGTAGGCTAGATAATATGCCAGAGAAAAAATTTAAATAAATGTAATAAATGCCATGAAGAAAATTCACAAGGTATCTTGATACAACTACTAAGGAAGGGTGTTGGAGGAGTAGATGAGAGGTGCTACTTTATGAAGGGTTGTCAGGAGAGGCTCTCTGAAGTGGAAATATGTAATCTGAGTGTTGAAGAATGAGAAAGTCAGCTTCGTAGAAGAAGCTGGAAGTATATGAGGAAGGAGTGGAAAGGAGCTTTTCGGAGTCCACAAGGACCTGAAAGATGGCAACGATGCCTAGAGCTTAGTAAGAAAGGGAGAGAGTGGCATGAGACATGATTGGAAGAACCAGACCATTCAGAGCTTTGCCTGCATTATAACAATTTGGGATTTTATTCTAAGTGCAATAGAAATTGATGAGAATATTTTAAGGTGGGTAGTCAGATGATCTGTGTTTCATTATTTGAAGAAGCTTTTATGGCTCCAGTCCGAAGAACATACCATAGGAAGGCAAGAATGCGAGGAAGAATAGTTGATATGCTACTGTGGTAGAGCATGCTGTTATGGTAGACTATGCTGTTGTGGTTTGTTGTAGGCTAATGGCAGAGGATGGAGAAGGATATGGGTTTACTCTCTATATATTTTGGTGGTGAAACCAGTAGGATTTATCGATTGATTACATACCAGGGGAGAGTTTAAAGAACTAAGGAGTTTAAGAATGAGTCATAAATTACCAGCTTGAACAATTGGGTATGATGTCATTTACTGAGCTGGGGAAGACTGGGGAGGAATAGCTGTGGGGAGAGGACAGAATCAGTAGTCCATCTTAGAAACACAGGGTTTGAAAAGTGTAAAGTACAGATGTGAATGTACAGTTAGAATATGCAGGCCTCGAATTGGAAATACGTTTCTGGTCTAGAGATACGTATTTGGAAGGGATCATCAACCATGGGACTGAATAAAATTACCTAGGAGACAGTGTGATGAGAAAGAGAAAGTGATCAAGAGAAAAGCTCCTCAGAACTCCTGACAATGAGAAGTTGGGTTAAAGCGGAGGAGCAAGCAAAGAGCTACAGCGGAAGTGGAGCTGTGATATTGTGGAAATTGAGAGAAGAGGGCATTTGAAGGTGAGAGGAGTCAGCTAAGCCGTGTGTTGATGAGAGGTCAGGCAGTCATAGAGTTGTCCACTGGCTTTGGCTACCAGGAATGTGGTAATATAGCTGAAGTGTTTTAACTGAGTGGCGAAAGCACAAGACAGAGCAGAATGGAATGAAGCATGAGAGTGAAGTAAGGAAGAAAAGACTTTCTTTATTAGTTATACCAAAAAGAAAAACAGGTAGGTAACTGGAAGTTATGGGATATTAAGGAAATAATTTCATCACATTAGGGAAGTAATTGTGTCACTTTAGTTAGTTAATTTTTAATGGGGATACTGGATCATATTTTTGAGATGATAGTAGTGATCTGGTAGAAAAGAAAGCTGTTATTGATGCAGCCCAGAGAGAGAGAATTCTGGAAAGACAACAGGTAATGGAATGCAGATTACAAGTATAGTAATACTCCTTTGAGAGGAGTAAGAATCTCACATGCCCCATCCCATTGTTCTAGAGGGGAATATGGCGAATGGAAATACAAATGGAGATATTGCTGATGCTTTGGACTCAATGAGGATGTGATATGAGTAGTACATTTGCAGAGTATACAGAAAGCTTACGAATGACAATTCAATGAATATTTGTCCTGAAACAGTTGACCAGTTATCTCCCTGTTATCAACACCCTTAATTTCTACCCTTTCTGGGTCTGCTGCTTCACCAGTTTTTAGAAATACATATTACAGGAGGATATTTCTTCTACAATGAAGCTAGGTTGGCAAAAATTTTAATGAGGAGAAATTATAAGAGAGGGATAGAAAATCGACACCTTTTTTGTACTGACCAAATTAAGAGGAAAGTCATTTTTGCTTCCCTTTCAGATGTGAAGTATCAGCAGACCCTTTTTTATGTGTTTGTTATTGATGTTCAAATTTAAGAGTCTTCTTACCCTGAGGCAGAAAGAACATTTCCAACAGTACACAACACAATTTTCTATATTTTATTACTTTAGTGGTTTTTCTCGTTTCCATTTTCAACTGGAAAAAAATGGGGGGGGTCTTTTCATAATATATTTTGTTATAGTTAACCATCCAGAAATATAATAAATAACCCACAAAATGCAGTTCTAACTTGAGAGAGACCACAAACTTCTAGAGGGCAGTTGTGTTTGCCTTCCCCCCATTTTGCATCCCGTACAGTTCGTATCAACCCCCATGGAAGGGAAACTTAGTCAAGGTTGATAGTGGACCTAGAGTTGACACTGACACCAAGTTCTAAGACCCGAATGTTTCTTTGAATCAGAATTCCATTTTTGTATGATACAGTATTCCACACTTTAAAAAGGGAATGATGAATATAACTAGAGTTCTGGTAGAATAATGCAATAAAATATCAAGGGAATATGTGGTAAATAAATCCTGAACTATTTAATGTCATTTGGAGAAAACATACTAGGATGTGGGGAATTGAGAAGGAAAGAGGTGAATTCCTTGTGTGTAGAAGTCAGCTGTGTGTGTGATCAAATGTCGGGGGGGGGCACTACCTTTCTTCCAAATGATTGCCAGGTGACCAAGTTCAGGGCAGTTCTATGTGGGTAAAGGAACACACTCCAGAAAAATCAACATTGATTGGGATGACATTAGGTGCTCTCTTCGGCTGAGGTTCTCTGAAAGTCCTTTCGTGTCTGCTGCCTTTTTTCAGTAATTTTTCTCCTATTTTCCTTTCTGTGCTTTTTACTTTGAGACTGTCACATTTCAGTTCTTTATATCTCTTCTTTATTTTACCATTTCAGAAAAGATACCAAGTTAATGCTTCCTCTAATCTCATACCTGCCAGTAACACTAAGGTCAGTATCAAGTCCCAAATGTCAGATCTAGCTCTATAACAATGTTTCAATAATGACAACACTTTGGTGAGCATGATTGCTGAGTGTGCTACCTAAATATATATATATATATATTTTATCGAAAAAAGACAAAAAAACAAAATTAAAGAAAAAAAATCCCTAAGACTTGGAACCTTATCTTTCTTCTAGTCTTGTTGGCCTCAGCACAGACGAGTGAACGGAACTATTTTTGGTGGCATCTGTGAACCATGTCAGTGCTTCGGTCATGCTGAATCCTGTGATGACATCACCGGGGAATGCCTGGTAAGTGCTTTCTCCTCTGGGTATGCTGACTGGTAAGGCTAAAATCAGCTTAGTAGGCCCCACAATTCAACTGTACCTGTGGGACAAACACTTGAGTCAAGAAGTGACTCAACAGGGGTCTTTGTATTGAACTGAGTTGACAGCTGACAATGCTCTTTCATATGTGGTCTCCCGGACTAAAAAGTATTAGGAAATGTTTATCAATAGTAGTCTAAGAATTGAATTAGAATTAGATATATTATAAAAATATAATATATATTATATATATAGATATGTTATAAAATATAATATATAATACATAGATATATTATAAAATATAATGGACTGGGATACCTATCTACCATGAAGATATATGGCTTCAATCCCTTCCATAAATCAATCAAAGATAGTCTCTATTTCTATAACAGGAAATGATTTGTATCCCCATAATATCAAAATACAAAATATAATCTTTATAATAGACATAATTCAGTTTTTTCCACAGTGAAAAAAAATGAGGGTATGCTGTGTGTTTTTTATTTTAAAATTTCAACAATTAAGTAAAAACAAAGTATCATATATAGATTAAGAAATAATAAATATATGTGGTACATAGTCACCAGAGCCGCTTGTCCTTGCTGCTGCAATTAAGTCTAAACTTTTCAGCAGAAGAAAATCTCTGCAAAGGCCAGCACTTCTCATCCTGCTAAGAAACCTCTAGATTGGAGAATGTATGCGACATAGACCATTCTGGTGAACTCAAGGGCATGTTCGTTTCATAATGTCTGACATGGCATGAAGCTTGAAGCGACACTTCTCATTTCATTAGTCTTGCAGAAACACAATTTGAAACAGTGCCAATTTAGGAGGATATCATATTCTCATTTCCCTGTAGAATTTAAGGCAGACTATGTTATCTCTATTTCTTAATATTTTCTCTTCCTCTTGATCAGTTTTACCCCCTTTCTTGTCCACTTAAAAGCTTCTGGGAAAAACCCCAAATGAAAATTCAGGGCTTTTGTTTCAATGCAATTTGGCATTTAGGTTTATTGATGTTCTTTCTGTTTTCTCTCTACAAGATTTTGTTTAATTGCATTGCAGTATAAAGCATGATAGCCTTAATTTGTGGATCAGTAGATTTTCCTACTAAAAAAATAGAGAGACTAAGCGATTTTCATTTTAATTATACCACACGTCTTTTAAAATGTACCTTGGGAAAAATGTTGAGTTACCTTTAAGCGCTTTGCTAACATGCTTTAGGTACTATTCAGCCCAAAGCTGATATGGATTTGCTTTATTTAAATCTAAAAAGACAAACTAAATAGATCACAATCCCAGACTTATAATGTTTCCAATAGCAACAATTATCTGAGATCTTTTGTTGAAACCTTGTTTATTGACTCCGTTTCATGAAGAAAAAAATAGGAGACCACCTTCAAATAACAGAAGGAATCCTAGGGAAACAATAGAGATCTTGCAATAGAAGTAGAATCTGGTGTTTTCTCGGTTTTCCATGATGGCTGGTTAATATGTGATAATGTAAGAAGATACTTCTGGAGAATTTCAAATGCCTTTTATCTGAAATGATGTTGATAATGAAGTAAGTGCTAATACCCCATTTGAGCATATTGTTTCTAATGTGATCTGCAGAGAAAAATATTTGTTGCACATTAAAGACATTTTTAATGTTTACTTATATGCATTTCATCTCCTTTTTTATTATGTATTTTTCCCCTAGCATTAAACAGAGAATTAATGAAATTTATAGATAAACTGCTTTTCAGTTGGCTTGGTCTGAAATGTGATTAGAAATGAACTGAAATTCTTTTTTTGATATCAGATCAAAATCCAGACCTCTGTTATAGTGTGGATCTATATCAAAAGGTCGTTTTAACTCAAAGTACATTTGAAGTGACCCAGGAAACATTCAAAGCCACATGGGAAGATTGTATACTTGCCCCTTCTCATTGTTATTGTCATAAGTGCTGTGAATGGACATTTGGAAAGCATTTTAGATCAGGACACCTGTGAAAATATCCAGCCCATCAGAGAATACTTCTCATCTTTTTTCAGTTCCGATTTCCACTGTACTGTTGTCTAATGCTGTTTCATAGTCTCACTTGCAAAAACATTCAAGTGTGAAGACTAATTTTATGATGTCCTCTAGAAGAAATAGGACATCAGTAAATATAAGCAACTTCTAGATGTTCTTTTTCTTTTAGATCAGTAGTTAGAGAAAAGGAGGCTGTCTGGGTTATGTAAGATTTTCAGTAGAAATATTTCAGTAGAAATACCCCTTGAAACATGATTAAGACAATTAATTTCATGATATTGTTTTTTAAAACCCCTAAGTCTTCAAAAGTTGTAATTTGATCATGACAATATGCAAAGAATATTACAAAAAATACACATTTTTTTTTAGTAATAGCTAACCTTAATTCAGCTTGAAACCAAAAGGAATTAATACAAAGATGAAGTCAAAGAGGAGAAGGCCTTTCTTCACATTGGTCCATGTTCTGTACACTCCATCTGTATACATGCTATATAGAAGTTAGCCTCTGCTCTCTTTGAAAAAAGGCTTGCTATATGTATTTGAGAGAGAAATTAAAGTACCTTAAAGAAAAACCTATTTTCAATAGGTTTAGATACTAAAGAAATACCTATTCACTTGTAGTTGATGAAATTGTCATGGGATTTCAGAGCTCGAAAACTTCATAAATCATAGGATTTAACTCCCTCATTTTACAGACTGTGAGAGATTCAGAGCGCTAAATGGTTGGATTTTGATTTAATATCTTCTACTCAATAAAGAAGTTGTCCCTCTCCCCAAGGAATTTAACAAGCTCCATTTAAAACCATGTGTTTATTTATGTGTTTTTATTATCCATTAATTAAATGTAATTAAAATGAGCTTCTTTAAAAAATACACTGATGTAATAATATTTCAGACCTTTCATTAAATTAGGCTGGTCTTTCCAGTGGTCATCCAGATTGATAAATATTTGCTTTATCCTTAAAGGGAATTTAAATTTTCGGTATTTCTTCTGCATATTTAATTAATGATCATAAAGATAAAGATTTTGTACCCCTAAGCTCTGATGAACTCTTTTTAACATGAGAAAAATATTTTAATTTTATATGGTTATAAAAATAAAAATGTATTTCAGTCATAATAAATCCATATTGGACAATTTTTAAAAGCAATTAGTTACATTTTATTGTACCATTGGAGGGGGAAGAAGTTAGGTCTACATGGTGCCAAAACATAAAAATTTATCAGATTGTGCTATTGAAAGCTTTATAGACAATTCCAGTGTTTGGTTAACTGGATTGTTCACCCTTATACCAGCCTTTTGTGAACATAGCCTGAGTTGATAAATACACTTTAACTAATATGAAGAAATCTAGATATAAATTATTGTAATTTGATTTTTTTTTGGAAAGGACATTGGACCCAAAATTACTACTTTGTAGAAAAATGCCGTTTCACTTAAAAAAAAAAAAAGTTTTGGAGAAAAATTGTTATGTGCCTTGTGGTTTCATTATATATTGATGTGTTTAAAAATCTTGCAGTATTCTCATGGTTTAATTAGGAGCCAAGCAGGCACCTCAGAGATGTAATATGTTAGTGTATTGTCCAAATCATCAGAGCCCACTGAGGTCCAAATTAATCACTGAGGTAAGAGCATCATTGTCCCAGAGGATTTGTATGAGTAGCCACTGTTCTCATTAAGTCTACAGTTTTAAACTGAACAATTGACTTTTACCTAGAATCAGCTACAGTTTCTATTAAATATATATTATTAGGGCTCTGTAACTATGCACTTGTACACACATACACACAATCACATGTATTTCCTATGAAGAAAATTGAAAACTAACAGAAAAAGGAAATAAGATTTGTATAATAAAAAAAATTATGAGGAACTTAAGTTTTTTGTTAAGTATGCATATGCTGAAACCTATGTGCAGTTTATAAGCTACATATTAGATTAATTTTCAATAGTATTTCCCAGCTGCAAAATTGACTATTTAATGTGGAAAATTATTCTTCCTAACAGGGAATAGACTAATAACTCTGTAGATCTATTTTTGGTAATATGTTGATGCTTGAGACTGAAATAATAATCTTTGATGTGCATTTCTTCCTCAGAACTGTAAGAATCACACAGGTGGCCCATACTGCAATAAATGTCTCCCTGGTTACTATGGTGATCCTAGTAAAGGAACCTCTGAAGACTGTCAGCCCTGTGCCTGTCCACTCAATATTCCATCCAATAAGTGAGTAACCAACTTACCTCTCTAATGATTTGGGCATCCAGTTCTGCAAATGCATTTTTGATATAGAATGTTTCTTTCTCTCGTCACACATAAATAAATAATAAATATATGCATGAATTTCTCTGGAAGGTAATATGAGTTTTTCTAAATATAAAATATTTAAAGTTACTGCTAGTTATTCTGCAGAATTTTTAATATCTTACTTCTGGTTCTGGTGATTTAATATCTAAGCGACAGAACTCAAATAGAATTTCTAAAACAACTGTAAAGGACAGACCTATTTTATACAAACGTATATACATGCCTACATGTACACACATACACACACACATACACTTATCTTCATACAGTAGTAAAAAGACCACTAATACTGGGCAGCTGGCTGACTCAGTGGTAGGAGAATGTGACTCTTGATCTTGGGGTTATGAGTTTGAGCCCCACATTGGGTGTAGAGTTTACTTAAATAATTTTGGGGGCACCTGGGTGACTCAATTGGTTAAGCGTCTGCCTTCAGCTCAGGTCGTGATCCCAGGGTCCTGGTACTGAGACCTGCATTGGCTCCCTGCTCTGTGGGGAGCCTGCTTCTCCCTCTCCCTCTACCTGCTGCTCCCCCTGCTTGTGCTCTCTCTGTGTCAAATAAATAAATAAAATCTTTAAAGTAAATACATAAATAAATGAGTAATTTTGAAAAATCACTAATACATTTACTGCTCATTTGGGTCCCAGTCTCACACTATTTATTTATGAATGTCAGGCAAGTAATAAACTTCTAGAAAAAGTAAAAGAGATAAATCTAGCTAACCTTTCAACACCCATCCTATTCCTTTGTTATCACATGGTTTATCACATTACTTATCACATTATCATATGCTATCATACAGATATGATATATATGTATGACATATATATCAGTTTATCTCACTAAGACAGTTAATAGTGGTAATAACTATATTTGAATTATATGAATATCGAAATATGGGTGATATAGGTACCTTATTTTGCATAAACTAAACCTTAAAAAAGGTTAATGAAACTTCGTACAATTTTTCCAGTCATCTAGTTTTTATTCTTTACTTTTAAAAAAGTTTCTAACTATTCACCTAGAACAATAATCTTGGAATCTTGGAGAAGACTTTTAAGAGTGTATATTTTGTCTGCCTCTTCCCCTTATCTCTTAGGGGAATACTCTCTTCCAGCTGCTCTAATTCACATTCCCTTGGAGTGACCACCCTTAAACCACTGCCTCATAAATGTTATTATTTTAATGGGGCATAATATGTTGAACAAAAACCAGCCTTTCTGAACTAGTAAAAAATTGTAAATAATGGTAATTTTAGGAAAGGGATCTTTTTGGAAACTCTTCTTAAGGGTAAACTTAGTGCTTCTTCTGCTTTCTGCTCAGGTCATGATCCCCTCAGGCTTCCTGCTCAGTGGGAGTCTGCTTCGCCCCCTCCCCCTGGGCCTCCCCCGAGTCATGCTCTCTTGTTTGCACACACTCTCTCTTTCTTTCTCTCTCTCTCTCTCTAATAAATAAATTTTTAAAATCTTTAAAAAATAGGTAAACTTAGTGCTTAATAATGTCCATATTATATTGGGTACTTTCCAGCTATTTCTAAATTTTGTGATAATGCTTGAAGAACTTAAATTTTTAGTGATTTTTAAAATTAAATCTATCAGCTACAGTCTTTTAATGTAAAGGGGTTATCAAGTTATTTATATTCTGAATGAGGTCTTACCCAAGACACTGCCAGTGAAAATGGTCTTTTTTTATAGTCAATGAGTACCCTGAGCTAAAAACAGAATTATTCTGTCCCTAAGTTTAAAAGTTCTCATGGAGGGGCGCCTGGGTGTCTCAGTGGGTTAAAGCCTCTGCCTTCAGCTCAGGTCATGATCTCAGGGTCCTGGGATCAAGCCCCGCATCGGGCTCTCTGCTCAGCAGGGAGCCTGCTTCCCTTCCTCTCTCTCTGCCTGCCTCTCTGCCTACTTGTGATTGTTGTCTGTCAAATAAATAAATAAAATCTTAAAAAAAAAAATCCTCATGGAAATTATGGTTCCTAGTTTTCATCCCATTTGAAATCCTTACCATCCTCTCCAACAAACCTACTCCTTCAGAAGGAAAAAAAGAACATTTAACAAAAGAAAATATTAATAACAAATAATAATAATATAATAATAATATTTTATTAAAACAGACTACTAGGGATGCCTGGGTGGCTCAGTTGATTAAGCATCCATCTTCGGCTCAGGTCATGATCTCAGGGTCCTGGGATTGAGCCCCATATGGGGCTCCCTGCTCAGTGGGGAGTCTGCTTCTTTCTCCCTCTATCCTTCCCTCTGCTCATGTTTGCTCTCTCTGTCTCTGTCTCTCTCTCTCAAATAAATGAATAAAATCCTTAAAAATAAAATAAAACAGGCTGCTATATTCTAGATATAGCAGCATACAGTCCAATAAGGTAAATATTACCCCCATTTAACAGATTAAGAAAAATACTCCAAGTGGAAAAATAGCATTATGGAACCAATTTTGGAGCTAGAATTCCTTGATACAAATTTTGAGATCTATACTTTCTGGCTGTGTGACTCCAAGAAAGCTACTTAAACTCTTTGTGTCTCAGTTCTTTCAACATTAGTTGTGATAACAGGACCTTCTTATAGGGTTGTTGTGAGAATTATGTAAATTAAAATTCACCAAGCACTTGAAACAATGATTGAACATGAGGAGTCCAATCCAAGGACTGATTATTATTAATTTTCTCAGAGTCCTAATATTAAAGTATCAGAGTTGGAACTTTAAGTTTCAAGTCAGTGTGCTTTCCAGTCCTCTGCAGTCTACATCGAGAACTTCCTTAAAGAGCACACTGAATTTTAAGTGATACTGATAAAAGCTATTAAATGGAAAATTGGGTCAATATATGTTAGTGATCAAAACATTTCCAGAGTTTAGGGCATGAGCCTGGATGGACACAAAACTGAAGATCCTTTGGCAACAAAAGGTGTCAGAAAAAGAAGCTAATGGGAAATATACTGGAAAATAACAAATATAGGAGAACAAATTAAATTTCTTCATAACCTATGGTTAGTCAGTCCAGTGTTGGCCATAATATGACACGACTCTTGCTTGCTGGTGTACTTGAGAAGGGTTAGGCCACAGAATGGAGAACCTGCTCATTCACTGTGGCTGAGAGAATTCTCCAGAACCATCCAATATACTCAAAACTCAGGGTTCAACACTCACTTTCACTGAGGAAAACAGAGGGACCGCATTTGGCCTCTCATATCTTTTGCACTCCTTCCTTATCAGGCAAAATGTCACAGTCACCAGCAGAGCTATCAATCCAGCAGAGCTGCCATTGACTGTACAGTGTCAATCCTAGCGTAATACATTTACAGAATTATGTAATTGATAGGATATGTAGATCTAATGGACTTATCCTCAAGTCTGACCAACATTACTATAAATGCAGAGGGACCATTAGAGAACTTTGCTTGGGTAATTATAGGCATTCATGGCCCATCCTTCTCTGTTTGCTGTGCTTCTACTTTAATTTTAATAATGGGTTCTAATTGTGTTCCTGAAAGGAAAGAGGACGTCAACATCACCATCCAGCAGCAACAAAGGGGTTGGGTCCTAGTTCCAAGGATGGTATTTCTTCAAGCATATATATTCCAATTTTGTATAATTATGTAGATCTTGATTTTAAAAAAAATAGACAACTCCATAACATCTGTGACACCAAGTATTTAAAGATCCTGCAATTTTTGAGATGTTTCACTTATATTAAATAATTATTAAATAATAATTTTATCTTTAGAACAGAAAATAGAGTAGCAACCAGTTTTAAATTCCAGCTTCAAATATAGCTTTTTTTTTTTCCAGGTAGAAAGAGGAGACAGTGATAATCCACTTAGTTTAAAAATGCTAGTTTGGGGTTTAAAGTTATCCTTCAAAATTATAACAACGTGAAACAATAAGATTGTTTAGCTGTGCAATTGTGATTAGAAAAATCCTCTGTAATCTAATGACCTGAAATGTTTTATTTTGAAATCACTAAATAATGAGACAGGGAAACTCTCCATTTAAAAAAATTTTTTTTCAAAAAGTCATTACTATTGTAATCTGAGTTGAAAACTCTGAGGAATAAATTGAATATTCACAAATAATCCAGAAGATGGGATTCAAATTTTCACAGGTTATTAAAATAAAAAAAATCAGCTAAAGGTTGCTGCAACCTTCATCTAGAAGTATAACGCTTAGTGATAGTTTTGCTTTGGTGATTTATCTATTTAATCCCTGATCATAAATCTTATAGATCACAAGCATTTTGGCTCCAAATTTCTTAGATAATATTGCTAAATAAATCAAAATGTAGGGAGATAAAGATAAATTGGTATAATTATTATGATATATGAATACAGACAAGCATATAATATTTAAATTATGCATATATATCAACTTCATCAACTATTCACAGTGTCCACTGTTTGCTTAGGCCTCTCATCTTGGTGATGTATATATTTTAGTTGTAGATTGTAACTAGGTAGTGAAATTTATCTCTAGAGAAGCAAATAAATATGCAAATATTTCAAATGTTTTATACTCATTAATTTCTAGTATCGCATAACTTATACATTAAATATAATATGAAAGAGACACGTGAATGTCCGCCCTTGAACACTTAGAATGTGTTTGAGTAGATAATATCACTGAAATCATTTGTATAATAAAATTCAAGATATTCTTTCCACAAGACTGCACAGAGGGTAGGCCCTCAATAGTGGCCTATTTTCTAATACCATTTTGAAAACCACTTCTTTGTGTGCATCAGGAATGCTAGAATTTCAATTTTTAAGAGAATGGAACACTCCTAGAACTGACTTCGAATTATTGCTGTTGTAATTAGTACTTCTTTAAAAAGCATTTTTATTTTTTTATTTAACAGAGAGAGGCACGGCGAGAGAGAGAACAAAGCAGGGGGAGTGAGAGAAGGGGGGACCCTCCCCCGCCCGCCCACTGAACAGGGAGCCCCATGCGCGGCTCAATCCCAGGGTCCTGGGATTCCTAACCTGAGCAGAAGGCAGACGCTTAACTACTGATCCACCCAGGCACCCCATGTAATTAGTACTCTTAATAGAGAAATAGAACTGTTCCAAGACAGAAGGTAAATTTAAGAAAATACTCAGCAACATTCTTTAGAAATCTTTGGGTGTGTTAGATGTTTCAGGGCACTTTTGTACACATTGTTTTATGTCTCCATGAGCAATTATGATGTATTTTACCAGTCCATCGTACCAGAAGGGAGAGCTAAACTCCAGAGAAATTAAATGCCTTGATCATGATCATTACAGCTTGCTTGTGGCAGAACCAATATTAGAACCCATATATTCTGATTCACCTCCCCGTGCTTCTTCCAAGGGGACTATAGAAATAAAAACAATTACAGAGATATTGAAGAGAAGCAAGAAAACAAAAGGAAAGAAAAGAAAATTAACACAACTTCATGTTAGACACATTGCAAATATTCATCATAGGAAACGATCCCAGGGTTTGGCAACAGTTACGCTAACACAAATGTAAGGGATTAGGCATGATGAGATAATGCAGGTTTAATTAACAAGTAATAAAATATCTTAAAATGGAAACAAATCAACATATTTTGCCAAAAACAATCTAAAGTGTTATTAAATGGCAGCTACAGTTCATTGTGGCACTTTGTGATGTGCTTGCTTTCATACTTGATCAGTGTGAAATACTTTACTAGGTCGATGATATTCTTTCGTTTTGCCAAATGAAAAACTCAAGTTTAGAGGACAAAGAGCATCCAAAGACATAAAAACTAACACAGTTCTAATGACAAAATTCAGGGATGGACATTAAATCAGATTTCATATCATCTGATTATGATATATGAATACAGAATAAAATTATTAAATTAAAGGTAATTAAAGAAATACATGTGTTTGCTCAATGGTTCTCCTGAGAATAAAGACAGAGATCATTGACCTGAAAGAAGAAAACCTTACAGAGACACTTCAGAATTTCACGGGGTCCAAACCACAGTCACCAAGTAAAGGAGTTTTCCCTTCGTTTTTCTCCCTTCCCTCTCCGTCCTCTGCTCCTTGGGCAGCTGTGACTGGTCATTCTCACTGCCCTTCCTGCACCTTCCCTCTTAGACACACAGCATCTTCTTCCTTCCGGGTTCTCTTTCCCTGACCCAAATGTTCCAGGTTGCAGTTGGTTAGCAGGAGTCCTGCTCCCCTATTGTATACACAAACGTAGAACACGCCCTGATTTTATGACCCTGATTTTATACTGCTGGAAATTTCATGCTGGTGGCGAAAGGGGTGGTTATTTCATATCACATCACAGCCCCAAGAGGCGGTGCAGTTCCCTCTCGCATTAGCTGTGAGAAAGCTCAAAGCCATATGTTGACCGCCACTTTCAAAAGAACATACCTTATGATATGTACACATTTTGTGCTTTAAATATACCCTTGATTTTATCTAATTTTTAAGTGTTTTTTCTCTTGAACCTTAACGTACCATTTTATCTTAATGTACAAATTTTGACATGTAGAATTAAAGTCTTTTTGGAACAAGACCAGTTGTATTTTTATGTATATACCCACATGTTTTAGCACAGACACCTGTATTTGCATATATATTCATATATATATATATATATACACATAAACATACACAGATTACATACTTATAAATGGATCATTATAAATCTAAGAATCTATGTTCAGCCATTAAAAAGAACTATTTCCATGTGCAGATCCTTATTAGGTAGTCGACCAGTAGCTTCTCATCTTCCTCCTATTTGTGGAAAATGCCTGCTGTTCTTGGATCCCATGTGTCTTCTGTGGCATGAAGTGGATAATTCAGGAAGCAGAACACAATCTTTCTTCTGATGGAGAGCTAGCCAACTAGAGTTAAGTGACATAATCTTGGAATCACTGGAAGTCAACAATGATCTTACAGTTCCCTCTTTCTGTCACAGAAGAGTTAGCTTCATATTTTGGCCAAAATCAGTGTCAAGTTGCTTGCTACATTTGCCAAAATAAATTCTGTAGACATTTCCTGTTGTACATGTTTAATTCCCATTCTCTTTTTATTTTTGTTGTTGAATGCCCTCTTCCCTATAGTAGTAACTGTAATTATAGCGGCAAGGGAGTAGACCTTCGGTTTATGTTGTTTAAAGAATATTGAATCACAAATACATAATTTATGAGGATGTTTTATTTAGATGTATCATGTCAAGTGATGTATTACCAAAAGTTTAAACTTATTTAATTCTTACCAGTAGAATGAATGCTGGCTGGTTATAGGGAAAGGAGAATATCAAATTAGAAATGAGAAGTCCTAGATTCCATGCTAAAGGCTCCAGGATATTAGCTATGACCTTGGGCAAGACAAATGATGCTTGCCCCAACCTGCTTATAAGATTTTTGTGCAAATGTGATAAAATTATTTGTAAAAGTCCTCTGAAAATGTAAAGAGCTAGTCAAATCCAGTATATTGTTATTCCTTATTTTTTTTCCTGAAAAATTACTGATTTTTGTCAGTAGGTACATTTTACTTTACTTCTGGTGGTTTTAACTGACACATGAGTATATTTAAGAATTTGAAATCTATTTTATAGTTTTAAAGTGTCAGGAACCCTGTCAAGCACCTTTGACATGACTTACGGTAAACTGATTTAGGATTTTAAAAAATAATTGGTATGGTTTTCTTTCAATCACTGGAGTCCCATATGAGTGAGAGACCCAGGGCTTTTAGTTAGAGTCATTTTGTCCCTAGACAATGAGACAGTTATAGAATGCCAATTTTAAAATAAGACATACATGTATTCCAGAGATTTGTCAAAATCCAGTCTTCTCTTTTATGTCTGGAAACAATAGCAAATCACGAGGTGAGGAGGGGAAAAAAAATCTATTTCCATTTTTACAGGGGCCTTGTTTTCTCCTATCCAGTCATTCACCTGCCAAGAAAATCACTCCTGGGGAGGTCCTTTTGGGGGCAGGTACCAGGCTGCTCTCCAAAAGATGGCCCTCCTCTCCCTGAGCACAGGCTGGTTGACTTGGTTCTGCAGCTCGTGGCAGCCTCCCCAACCCCTTAACATGGTGTTCTTTTATCTGGGTGGTATTTGTAATTCAAGGTAGCCCAACCCAGGCTTCCCCCCAGCATTACCTCAACAGATTCATTTTGACTTTTCCACTAAGTTGAAATGTTTTAATTGATAGAAGTCCTTGGTTCTAATAGCTTGGTACTATCAAAAAAAAAAAAAGTAATTATTAAATCTTTGCAGGACTGCTCTGAATTAAGCCAGAGGAGTAATATTCAGAACTGGTACCTGTGATCTGACCTGCACAAAAGTCAAGGAAGTATTCCAAAGTGACTCAAGTGTCAGGAGTAGAACAAGATCAGGACTTGCAGTGTTTAATTTGTTGTTCGCTCATTAATTCATTTAGCTATCAAGCAAGCCTCTATTGAATTGTCCTGTCATATAAAACAGAAAAGTAAGTCTATTTAGGGAAAACATAATGGGAGAGAGATTAATGGGGGCATTTTATTTTAAAATGGTAGAGCAGCAGTAGTCACAGAATTCAGAAGGGTTGATGGCCTTTCAGAGAGCGAGCATGTCAATCTTGGGGTAGGAGTTCACGCGTAAGGAGTGCCTCTCACAAGGCAAAGAAGTATGTCTAGGCTCGTACATGTTTTTGAAGGCTGGCATATAATTCTGTAATCACTCTGCTGGATCCTAATTTGGTCTTCAGATCCATTACTTCAGACCCAAGCTGGAAATACGTACAAAGAGAGTGATCAACTTTGGAACCCCAGAAGATGTGTGATGGCAAGGTTTTGGGGGATGCCTTAGTTGATTGTATTTTTAAGCAGAATCGGCATGGTTTGTCTCTTCTGAAAACTTTTTGAAGGATTTCACCTGCCTAAATAGCATCCCCCTGGTCCATAAGGGCAGCCTCTTATGCATATGCACGCATGCTTGCACACATACCCGCACACCCACACACAGCTCCACACACAGTACCAGGACTGAAAGTAGGAGCCCCATCACAACCACCACTACCACCACTACTTCCAAGATCGCATACTGAGTTTTTCTAACAGATTTTTCTGAGCTGCTTCAAATTCAGAGGGATTTTGGCTAGAAAGAAATTGTATGATGCTGTGTCTTGCCAGGCCTGGGCAATCCGTACAAAGCGACTCTATAGTGGCACTTGTTCCTGATGATCACGGACCCAGAACAGTCAAAAGTCAGTTAATAACATGCCACGAGGCTCCTGCTCTCCACTGGGCTATATTCCCGTCTGCAGAAATAGCAATGTCATTTCATCCTCGATTGGCCAGGACCTCATCTCCATCTGTGAGACAAGAATGACCAGCCTGTGTACCCTTTGTCACAGCAGTCCTGGAGACGCAGAGATGAAAATATGCTGCTAATGACTTTGTGTATATGCTTCTTCCTTGTCTCTGTTGTTCCCCAACAATATCAACACAGCTTTAGCCCAACGTGCCATTTAGACCGAAGTCTCGGAATGATCTGTGATGCTTGCCCCGTCGGGTACTCAGGACCACGCTGTGAGAGGTAAGCATGGACTGCACCGTCTTTCACAAGAATTTCTACCTTGGGAGGTATAAAACCACAGGCATTATCATCCTTCGCACTATTTCAGAAACGCCACCACACTCGGCAAGGTGAAATAAAGTTTCTCACTGAACTTGTCAAACACATGCATTTTATTTTTATAGTTTATTTATTCTCTAGAAATTGCACTATAAATCTCCATTCACTCAGAGAGTGTTTGATGAATGTTTTAATCTTAAAGGTTAAGCATTAACCTACAATCTTTCTAGAAAGTACTGCTCAAGTGGAAAGTCATGCACTTTAAGATTTATCTCACTGTCCATGTTGGCACCATTTATTTTTCATAATTAGTTTTTTGTTCTTAAAATGTGGCTTAAATGTGTAGTTCATAGTTCAGCAAGCGGTCCATAATTTACCTTAAATATATTTGAAAATAGAAATAAAACGTGATTTGTTATCATGATGTCTAGCCTCTTCTAATTAATTCTAAGCCTGTATTTTAATTCCTGTTGATTTTATGAGGTTGTTTTTCAGTGGAACCAGGAATATTATTTTATGTAATTTGTGTGGTTTTTTTTTTTCCCTGAACTATTTTTGAAGGAAACATTCTTCTGTATTTCAGTCCCAGTATAAAAATGGTACAAAATTCTCCCATGGTATCATTGACAAGTACACCAACATCTCTCCAGTTTTAGCCCTGGGAGTCATCCCTTTGCTGCCATTACCGGGGGGATGCGAGAAGCAGAGGAAGTCACCTGCTTTTACCGATTATCACCAAGGCAGACACCACAGAGGGCTATTGCTGCCTCTCCTTTCCTGTCCTCTTTTCACCCTAGTTCAGCCAGGGTGCATAAAGTTAATGAAGCAGGACCCAATCACCAGAAGAGAGAATAGAGTTTAGCCAATAGTTAGCCATCTGTGGACAGGGTGCCAGGGATGGTTCCCAGCAGCAACAAGGGCTGTTTGTGAGCATGGCAATATCTGTAAGTGAATAAAGGAAGAATAGAACTGAAACAGGGAGGATTTATATGCAACTGAGGAACTGGAGGTCTTTGTATTAATAAGAAAAGAAAAGAAAAGAAAAAAAAACCTGGAGGGTACTTGTATATTACTTACTATAATCGTAGAACACATCATTGCTGAAGACAGACTTACATCAAATGTCTAACCCCCTCGCTCACTACAGGCAGTCTTTTTTTTTTTTTTTTAAGCAACTGGAAAATGATAGCTGCTCTGTCACACAATGCCATTAAATTAAATCCCACTTATCTAGGTGAGCATAGTCTCTGATGTATTTATGCTTCGTGCTCTGTATTTTCTGTACATGGTAGACAATCCTTTTTGAACCAGGTACAGCTGAACATTCTGCATTTTATTTAACAAAACATCAGTTTAGCAACTATCATGTGCCAGGCACGGGGCTTGATGTAGGATACAAACAGATGCCTTGTACTGTCCTTACCTTCAAGCAGCTCACATCGCTAAAGTGAACAAGAACGGTGGAAGGTATTCTGGAGACAATTCTAATCTGAATAATCAGAGTTGCTGAGGAGAGAAATACCTGACAGTGAGCATGATTTTCTGTTTAAAATCTTTATTAAGTGGCTTAAAAAAAAATGGAAACGGACATATGCTGCTTCTAAAATGGCACATCTTCTCTCCAGTTCAAGTTTTTTGGTCAAAAATCATCTTAAATTATTACTATATGGAAGGTGGAATATTATGGTGTTTTTCTAGCCAGAATTTGGAATAGGGTTTTCCAGGAATATTTAGGGTTTATCATTTCTGTGTATTTATATGAGCTCAGAAGTCCATGATTAGAGGAATTCAAAATATTAGGGGAGACATTTTTGAGGATGTGCAGGCTGAGGTGGAAGGCGAGGCAAGTACAGCTCAGAGGAAGAAGAGGAGCCTGGTTGCATTGAAAATCTTGTAATCAAAACTATTCTGCAAGTGATTGGTGTAATCAGTTTGTGCACATCATCTACATAAAATCAGCATTGGAAAAGTAGAGCAGTGTTTCCCAAACTGTAGATGTTTTTGAAATAGAGTTCTGTGATCACATAAGTATATGAAGTATCTATTAGCATGTTAAAAGTTCTGACATGTCCTGGATGGGAGACATCTGTTTAATTTCTTTAACTCAGCATTTTCTTTTCTTTTCTTGAAGTGGAGCTGACACCAAGTGTTACATTAGATTCAGGTATACAACGTAGTGATTGGGCCACTCTACACATTATGCTGTAACTCGGCATTTTCTAATCTTGTGTGACTATATATATATATATATATATATATATATATATAAAGAATGCATCTCAGACTCAACTCAGGTGGACAGGAATTATAACTTTATATTCTTTATCTCAATTTAATTTCTATTTTGAGACCAAATCTCTATATGTGGGAGCTGTGAGAGCTTAGAAACATAATTTCAGTCAGGTATACTTTAAATTCACTCAACATTATATGTCAGTTATATCTCAATTTTAAAATTTTGTGTTTTTTTTTCTTTCCTCCCGATCTCTCAGGCTTGAACCAAATTCTAACAAGCTTAGTTAGAACCAAGAAACCTAAACGCTTGAGTGAGTGAGTAAGTGAGTGGTTATGTGTATGGCACTGTTTGTGTGTCTGTGAGTGTCTGTGTGACTGTGAGTGTGTGTGGCTCTGTGTGTATGCGTGTGTCTGTGGCTATGAGTGTGTCTGTGTGTTGCTGTGAGTGTGTGTACAACTATGAGTGTGTTTGGCTGAGTGTGTGGTGTGTCTCTGAGTATCTGTGTCTGTGAGTGTGTGTGTCTGTGTGACTATGTGTGTGGCTCTGTCTGAGTGTGGATGTATGGCTCTGTAAGTGTATGTGTGGCTGTGAGATTGTGTGAGTGTGTTGGCTCTGTGTGTGTGTGTCTGTATATTGTGGGGGGCAATGGACAGATGGTGGCCCAAACATCCAAGGATGTTTCTGCCAACCTCTTCCTTTTTCTGGTCCTCCCAACTGCCTTTCCCTTCAGGTTGAATAACTCTGCACTACTTCCATACCACTAGTAGGGGTGTGGGACTCATTCTGCTGCCTTCACTCCCCTGGGACCCACCAACGCTCTACTCATCTCTTCTCCATCTGCCTTTTCTAACTTCATCCCATTTTCTGTTGGGGATGAATTGCGGCAAGAGGGGCCAAATTCATAGAAATTGTGACTTTTGAAGCCCAAAGTCCAGAAGATTCCTGGACTTTCTGCTTTCATCCTTGTCAGATCTTTTCACTCAGTCATGTAGCACAAGATGGTCTTGCTGCTAGAAATGAGGCAATAGAAACAATCATGAAAAAGAGGACGGCAAAACAAGATATGACAAAATATTAACTAATTTTTTTTTAGTTGACTCACAATGTTACATTAGTTTCAGGTGTACCACATAATGATTTAACAACTCTATAGGTTATCCTATGCTCACCACAAGTATAGCTCCCATCCGTCACCATACAATGCTATCACAGTACCACTGACTGTATTCCCTATGCTGTGTCTTTCATCCCTGTGACTTATTCATTCCATAACTGGAAGCATGTATCTTCCTCTCCCCTTCAACCTCCAGCCCCCACCCCTGAGGGCAACCATCATTGTGTCCTCTGTGCTTATAGTGTCTGATTCTGCTTTTTTTAAAAAAATTCATTTAGGATACTGACTGATGGTCTATAACATGTAGAATACTAGTTATACTTTTCAGAAACTTTTGCTTGGGGCCAAAGCACCCATACTTTCAGATATTGCTGCTTTCCTCTGGGGAATATTTTAAATAAAAGAGAAACTGAGAGAGAATGAGGGAATGAGGTATTCATCATGGCACTTTTCTAAGATTCTGGGCATCTGTCACTGTCAAGGAGGAGAAAAGATAGAAAAACAAAGAAAATGCCTTGAAGGGTGAAAAGGGATGAGTGTTGGAACATCAGGAAAAATTTAAAAGAACATGGAGAAAAAGTGAGCTAAATGCTGGTCACATTTGCTCTACTGGTCACTAAGCTACTTCCAGAATCTTATTCTGAAAGTGTATATCATATATATCATACTCAGCAATATATCATACTTAATGGAGAGACACTTAAAAAGACTGTGGCAGGGCGCTTGAATGGCACTATCAGTTGAGCATCTCACTCTTGGTCTCAGCTCAGGTCATGATCTCAGGGTTGTGGGATCAAGCCCCATATGGGTGGGCTCTGAGCTCAGTGGGGAGTCTGAGATTCTCTCTCTCACCTCCTTCCACCTCCCCCGCCCCCACAAAATAAATAAATAAATCTTAAGGAAAAAGAATGTGGCAAGTTGACCCAGTAGGATATATTGGACCACGTGAAACTTAATGAGGTACAGGGACCCCCAAAGCCCTATCCCCTCCCTAGCTGGCAAATTTTTAACAGCTCCTCATGTAAGGAGAGAGAGGTCAAAGTCAAGACTCATTTCACAACGGCCACTGAGAGTGCAGAAGGTATTGGAACCTAATTGCTTATAATTTGGAAAATTCACCTATAGTTTTATCCGTATGATTCATATTCTAGGTCAGGAAAATTTCTTATTGCTTTTTAAGTTTCAATTCCAAAATCCTATTTAGATATTCTCTGCTTCATAAATTCCTGACTTTGAATTGAGTCTAATTGCCGTATTGCCACGATACTGCTGAGAATTTCTACTCAGGCCTGAGTCTCCTTGAGCCCTTGAGTCTCCGACGTGGAGTGTATAGTCACAGAAATAGAAAAAGCAAGACAGTCATACTTAACTCAGTAATACCATTAGCAACATTGTGATTCCAAGTAAGGTTTCAAAGTCTGCTCCTATGTGGTTGTGCAGTTTGTAGAATGCACAAAAGTACTCAGCCGAGGGGGAGTTTAGGAGCTCGCGTCCTGGCTGCTCAGTATGTCCGCTATCTCTTTGTTTTTCTGCATACGCTCAAAGAGGACCCTTTTCTTCTCCTAATTTGCAGAAAGGAACCACATAAGCAGGCAAACCCACCCAGTCTTTAACCGATTCAGTCACAGGGGAAGTAGTAAGAATACATACTTATTGCATAGCCACTCCAGCCACCCTCCTCTGTGCCTTCGCCAATACTGTTCCCTCTGACTAGGAGCCTGCAGCCCTTCCAGCTCTCCACGTGAGACTCACCCTGCTCAAGTTTTCCAACTCAACCCTGTCATCCTGAAAGGGTCCTTGATGAATCCTAATCTGAATTGGTTGCCCTTTTCTGTGCTTCCATGAGGACATTGGCATATCTGCAGTAGCTCCCTGCTACATTTTTAAGTACGTCTTTCTTCTCCGTGGACTGCAGCATCAAGATTGTGCCTTATTTATATTAGCATGATGAAATGTTCCGTAGGTATTTGAGGAAGGGCAGGAGAGGAAAAGAGCGAGAGCTTTTCTAGTATGCTCATAGATACCGAAGTCCTGTGTTTGGTCTGTAGATACTGACTGAGGCTGTAGGCCACATATGTTAGCCAAAAGTTATTGAAAAAAATGATGCAGCGGAGGAAAAGAAATCCTGCCAGTGTCACTCTGCACTTCTCATTGCCATTTCTCTTCACTTTTGCTATCTTCCCTCTCCCTCTGCCATCTCTCACTCTCTAATATTGTTCCTAAGTCATCAACAGAAAGAACCATATTACATAACGGCATGTGGCGCCTAGAATCTCATCTACATTAAAGGTTCTCTTTCTAAAATATTGCAATTTGGTATGAAAAAAGTTAGCATATGTGGAAAGAAACAGTGACTTTGTATTGTCAGGATGTCCATCTGTAGCAAGGAATCCAATAAACTCTGCTAAGAAGCGTCCTCATTCTGCCTTGCGTATGCAAGTGAGAGACCCTGAGATTTCAAATTACAATTAGTTTTTGTAGAGTGAAAAACTGAGAGGCTGGCAAGGTTTAAAGGGCTGTCATTCACACTAATTTTAATTAAGTGACTCCAACTTGATCAGACTATAAAACACTTATTAACAAAAGTTATATGATTAGCAGTATTATATTCACTGACCCTAGAATTACTTTTTAATTTCTACTGACACATTTTTATGTCTCTAAAACTACTATGCTATGTATGGAAACACACATACATATACATACCAGTAATAGAACCTGAGTGCACACTTTTTATAGAGCAGCATATGAATTATCTATCATGTATATGCAGTATGCTTTCTTACATGTTCTGAAACAAAAAAGAAAAGATGCTTCTTCCATTAGTCTACTTGATTGTTATTATTTTCTCATGAACAAAGGGTTCCTTTTTGTTGTGGGAGAATTGGGGGTTTACTAATTGGTATCCGTGTTGAGAAAAATTCCCAGATCTTATTATATAATGCCATCTCTCCTGAGGGCAGTAAGTCATTTTGAGGAAAGTGAGCTGAAAATAATGGGTTTTCGTTGGCTGCGATAATGATCATTGTATATCGTTATTCTAGTGGAGCAAAGTCTGTCTCTTAATGGTAAACAAAATGAGATGCGAGTATATGTGGATGTGATCATAAGCTCTGCATATCAAGTAAGGCAAGGAGAATTGGGTTAAAATTCAAAAGTGTCTTCCTATTATCTTTATGGAATACCGCTTCTGAAGAGACTGTGGGGAAATTATATGCACTAAAATGTTAGTTCATATTTTACAGTAGATAATTAATAAGCAATTATATTTGTGGGTGATGTATTCTTCCAAACAATATTTATACTATGACTTTTGCAATTTATACAATATTTTGTGAACATAATTAAAACTAGTAATCTCATTTTTAAAAATTATGGTAAAAGGTTAATCCTCTAAAAAAAAAAAACGATTATTATGGCACTTATAAGTGTTCTAGAAAACTCAGAGTCATTAATGACTTTGGCCCATAGTTGTGATGTTATTAAAATACCCTCACATGATGTAATGGATTTAAATAATTTCTATTTTGAATGGTAGAGAGGATTTCTCTACACAGGGGCTTATATATCTGCAGGTGGATGAGCATAAAAGTAGTGTACTATTGAAATGATATTCTCCCACATTGTTTTTGTTCCCCTTCAATTTTGATCTTTGCCGCAAAAGACTTTTTATTGTGCTAAGATGGCACAGATGACAGAGCCAGCCTGACGGTAAGACTAGAAAGGCCCTGTTTTGCTTCTCCTTTGGCAAGTGTGGTTTAATATGGAGCGTGAACAAATGTAACTGAAAGAGAAGACAGAGCAGAGTATAAATAGATGCCTCCTGAAACCCTGTATCTGTGCATCTGTGACATTAAGTAGCATTTTGAAACAACATATGGATAAAGGGAAATTTAATACTACAATTTAAAAAATCATCTCTGCTATGCCTCATAAATAAACAAGTTTTTTTCCAATAATATGTAAAATAGTATTTAGTCCTTAAAAAGAGAGAGAGAGAGAGACCTAGAGTTCGTTAATACGAGTTGTGGGCACAATTAAGCCTCACCTTACAGCCTGTTACCCCAAGATGCCAGCATACCTGCTTCTTGGGAAAGGCTCTTCAGTGAAAATCTGTCTCTTTATGGAAATGCAAATATATACAAACCTATTATTAACACAGAGATACCCACAGCCCCCATCTGAATAATAATGAGACTCTTTTGAGTCACAATTTTCTATTTAATAAATTCTGAGTTCTCGCTGCTGAATTTCCTTGCAAGTCTGTTTCCTCATAACAAGCTTTTGTTACAACAACAACAAAAAATGTGAACCTTACATATTTGTACAGAAAACAACCAATTGGAGTAGATACATATGATGTGTTGCACTACAAAGGCTTTCCAACATGGACCTGGATTCCTCTGGAGTGCCAACAGCAGATTTCTTATTATGCTTTGGTCTCGTCTTCGGTGCCAGTGACAAGATTTTTTTTTTTTTTCCCTGGCTGAAATCTAATTACTAGTGGGGCTGGCAGGATTTCATCTTGTATCTACACTGCAGTTATAGAAAACATTTTTAAATCACCTTGCATTCGAGAGAAGGAACACTTAAAAGGAAAGCTTATCATCCTGGGAGAGGGTAGCGTGAAAAATATATAAACATTGCCCCCAGTGGGTTTTGTGAGTTCCTCCCAGATACTCACTGATGAAATTTTTCCCCGTAGGTGTGCAGAAGGCTATTTTGGACAACCTTCTGTACCTGGAGGATCATGTCAGCCATGCCAATGCAATGACAACCTTGACTTCTCCATCCCTGGCAGCTGTGACAGCTTGTCTGGCTCCTGTCTGATATGTAAGCCAGGTACAACAGGCCGCTTCTGTGAGCTCTGCGCTGATGGGTATTTTGGAGACGCCGTTGATGCAAAGAACTGTCAGCGTAAGTCCTGAACTACTGACGCCCCTGACAGAATTGATGCATTGCACCTCAAAGCAGCTGATGAGTTCTTGATTGGGGATTGGAGGGAAGGAAATGAGGTGGATACATGTTTCATAGAAGCAGAGCCTGTACACAGAGTCTGCACCTCCTAAAATATTTCTTTGTACGAGTAGAGTCCATCCTTTGAAAATCGCTGCCTTGTCAAAGGGTTGTTGTTTTTTAAATGATGCACACCTTTTTGTTTACGTGTGCAATGAAGATTAGTAAAACAAACTTATGCCCGCAATAGGAGAGAAGACTTTAGAAATTAGGTAAGCCCCGTTTATCCTTACTGTGTATCTCAGTGGTAATCATTTTCTTAAAATGAATTTATCTGTCCCTGTTATTGCTTTGGTACCTGTTTGTAGGTGTTCCTCTGTTACGCTTTCATATGTGAACTTTGCATTCTTGCATTTCATAATAGGTGTAAAGTTCTGCCCATATTTCTACGCAGTGGCATTTGTAATTGTTGAACATTGACCTTCACCTTAGGACTATTCACAGAATGCTATTTCCGCATTTCCTTTCACAAAATTGGCTATTGTTAATAGCCATGTTAATCAGTTCATTTCTCCTGTCACCCCCTCCTCCTTAGCTGTCTTATTTGACACTGCATATAATTTACTAATGCTTCGTATTAGCAGTAACATAATATGCAAAAGAAAGCTTTCTGTGCAGAATCCAGTGGAAGGTGAGTCCGTGTCTGCACCTGAGCATTTTATGCCATCCTCGACTTCACCTGCTGCCGTAATCTGTAGGTAGGTTAATGATATCCACAGTTCACTTCTGCCCATTTCATTATATAAGAAGGGGTTCTTCCAGTCATTCAGTTGGGACCTAGGAGCTGCAAAATTATAGAAACCGCTGTAGTGTCTTGCTATTGTCCCTGCTCTAAACACCAAAGACCAGGTAGGAGACCCCATTTCAATAACACATGTGCCTTTCTTCTCATAGGTTTGGAAGATGAGTGCCAGATTTTTGCACTTTAAAAATGACAGTTTGTTAAATTAAAAACAAATCACTCTCATACTCTGGTCTCTCTTCAGGTCGAGTAAATCTTTCACCTTTTATTAAAAAGCAACAAACAAAATCCATAAATCGCTCTCTAGAACAATAAGCATTGATGACTATCACCTCTAAATTGGAATTTTTTTTTTAAAGCAAAATTTCCAACAGACACAGAAGTGCCTTTAAACATTGTAGGTTTACTTGTGTAAAATCATAGGAAGCTTAAGAAATTCTCCCATTCGAAGACATCATCTAAGATCTACAGTTTCTAGCTACGTGACCCTGGACAAGACAATTGGCCTCGTGGAGATTCAGTTTCCTCATTTACATAAAAGGTCATGATTTTGTGCAAGGATTAAAGGATCTAGCCACAGGGTGTACCCAGTGCCCTGCGGGGGCCTGGGAGGCTCACACATGGTAGCTCCTTTAGCAGTAGTGCTCGTGGTAGTTGTATCTGTGGTTGGCTCATTTTAGGACTCTTTTTCTATCTTCCAGTAATTCCCTCAATAAAGTTGAGGAGATCTTTCCACTCATTTTATTGTGGTAAATTGGGGATCTGTGGAATAAGAACACGTAGGAGAATATGGTATAAAAACATTCTTAAGCTATCACCAATTTTTATACCACTTGCCATGAGGTACCTATAGAAATGATTAGGGTTTTTAATGTTCTTCAGCATAAGAAATATAAGAAACATTTTGTCTATTTTTATAATTTTTCATATATTTGAAAGTTCATCTGTGCATAGGTAGTAAACCCTCAAGAAGAGAAAATTCATGATAAATCATTATTTTACTTTTCTGTAGGTTTGTTCATGGAAAGTATACCACTACAAAGAAATAATTTTTTCTTTTTAAATTTTTATGTTATAGTTTGGGTCATATATTTCACTTAAAAATGCCAGTTGAAAATTTATATTGTTTTTGATTTTTGTTTTGTTTTTGGTTTTTACTTTAATTCCAGTTAGTTAACATAATAGTATAATATCATTTTCAGAAGTAGAATTTAGCGATCCATCACTTACATACAACACCCAGTGCTCATCACAACAGGTTCCCTCCTACTAATGCCTGTCACCCATTTAACCCATTCCTACCTCCCAACCCCATTCACTTACCCTCCAGCAACCCTCAGTTTGTTCTCTATAGCTAAGAGTCTGTTTTATGGTTTGCCTCTCTCTCTTTTCTTCCCCCTATGGTCATCTATTTTGTTTCTTAAATTCCACATATGAGTGAAATCATATGGTATTTGTCTTTCTCTGACTGACTTATTTCACTTAGCATAATATCCTCTAGTTCCATCCACTTTGCAGCAAATGGCAAAATTTCATTTTTTATGTCTGAACAATGTTCCATTGTATATATACCACATCTTCTTTATTCACTCATCACTTACTGGACATTTAGGCTCTTTCTACAATTTAGCTATTGTTGATAATGCTGCTATGAACATTGGGGTGCATGTGTCCCTTTGAATCAGTATTTTTGTATCCTTTGGGTAAATACCTAGTAGTAGGGTACTTGTATTTTTAACTTTTTGAGAAACCTGCATACTGTTTTCCAGACTGTCTTTACCAGCTTGCGTTCCCACCAACGGTGTAAGATGATTCCCCTTTCTCTGCATCCTTGCCAACATTTGTCGTTTCCTGTGTTGTTGATTTTAACCATTCTGACTGGTGGGTGGTGATATATCATTGTAGTTTTGATTTGCATTTATCTGATGCTGAGTGATATTAAGAATCTTTTCATGTGCCTGTTTGCTATCTGGATGTCTTCTTTGGAAAAATGACTATTGATGTCTTCTGCCCATTTCTTAACTGGTCTATTTATTTTGGGGGGTGTTGAATTTGATAAGTTCTTTATAGATTTTGGACCTAACCCTTTATCAGATATATCATTTGCAAATGTCTTCTCCCATTCCATAGGTTGCCTTTCAGTTTTGTTGATTGTTTCCTTCACTGTGCAGAAGCTTTTTATCTTGATGAGGTCCCTATAGTTCTTTTGTTTCCCTTGCCTCTGGAGACGTATCTAGTGAGAAGTTGCTATGGCCAACATCAATGAGATTGCTGTCTGTGTTGTCCTCTAAGATTTTGATGGTTTCATGTCTCAATTTAGGTCTTTCATCCATTTTGAATTTATTTTTGTGTATGGTGTGAGAAAGTGGCCCAATTTCATTCTTCTGCATGTTTCTATTTAGTTTCCCCAATGCCATTTGTTGAAGAGACTAGCTTTTTCCCTTGGATATTTTTTCCTGTTTTGTTGAAAATGAGTAGACCATATAGTTGTGGGTCCCTTTCTGGGTTTCCTGTTCTGTTCCACAGATCAATGTGCCTTATTTTTGTGCCAGTACCATACCGTCTTGATGATTACAGCTTTATAATACAACATGGAGTCCAGAATTGTGATGCTTCCAGCTTTGCTTTTCCTTTTTTAAGATGGCTTTGGCTCTTTGGGGTCTTTTGTGTTCCATAAAAATGTAAGGATTGCTTGTTCTAGCTCTGTGAATAATGCTCGTGGCATTTTGATTGGGGCTGCATTAAATGTATAGATTGTTTTAGGCAGTATATCTATTTTTTAATATATTTAGCAATTTATTTTTTGCTATACATATTGCTACATTTAGCAATATTTGTTCTCCCATTCCATGAGCATGGAATATTTTTCCATTCTTTGTATCATCTTCAATTTCTTTCCTAAGTGTTCGATAGTGTTCAGAGTACAGATCTTTTACCTCTTTGGTTAGGTTTATTCCTAGGTATCTTCTGATTTTGTGTACAATTGTCAATGGGATTGATTCCTTGATTTCTCTTTCTGCCATTTCATTACTGGTATACAGAAAGGCAACAGATTTCTGTACATTGATTTTGTATCCTGTAACTGCTTTTGTTATTTTTAAGATGATGTTAATTTATGGTAAATTTAATTCTATATTCTTCATTCTAAGAAAAAAATGACTTCTAGGTTATGTGGGATCTTAAAAATTGGACTATAGTATATATGAGATTCACATAAAGAAATTAAAATTACATTTTAATAAGGAAGTATGGGGAAAGATGGCAGCTACACTTGTAGTGAACATAGTATAATGTATAAACTGGTTGAACTACTACGGTGTTCACCTGAAACTAATGTAACACTCCATGTCAACTACTCTCATTTAAAAAAAATAGTAATAAAAATTAATTTAAAAAATAAATTAAAAGTATATACAACAGTTCTACTATCAAGTGAAATAGGTATTTACAGAAAACATTGTGTTAGCTTTTTCTCACACCCCTGCTATTGAGTATGCTTTAGCTATTATTCCCTAGGGAAAGTCACAGCTGCTGCTAAGGCCAATCCCTCAATGGCCACCAAACTTGTATCAAGTTAGCAGACACTGAAGGCCAAATTGCTGGGAGAAAAATCCAGCCATTTTTAGGAAAGCAGTAAAACTAAGTAGAATCTTGAGTCAGATAACAGGAAAATATCATAGGCCGATATAATGTATTTATAAGTTGTGCTCAAAACCAAAGTTTCCAGAGACATGAGACATTGTACAAAATTTACCAAAACCATCTATGAATATTCTAAATTCCTCTGTCGTCTGCCCCTCACATTTTTATTCTGGTATCAATGCATTTATAGGTATCATTAAAAATACACTTGTACAGAGTGAGCCATTAATTATGTTATATTTGTGAAAAGGCCATTTAATTTTTAGACTGATTTATTATATATCTCAGAATAGCATCAAACAACTTCATAACACAGAAATGACAAAAGAGTACTTAAACCAAACATATTGAAAATAGTATATAAGTTGCAAAACAAAGTGATTTATAAAAATTATAATGGTATATTCCTAATAGACTTAAAACAGTATCTTCATCTTATATACTTTTTAGCTGGATATATTTGACATATAACATTGTGTAAATCTAAGGTATACACATGTAACTTTGATATACTTATATATTACAATATGATTGCCACTGTTGCAATATTTATTCGATTACACAATATATACAATATTGTCTATATTCCTTATACTGTGTATTAGAGCACTATAGCTTATTTACTACTTATTATTTACTACTTGCAAGTGTGAACCCTTAAACAACAGCAGTTTTATGCCCCACCGTCCATCCCCTGGTAAACCACCTTTTTACTACCTGTTCTTTATGGGTTTTGTTTTTTTTCAGATTTCACGTATAGGTGGTATCATGTAGTAGCTGGCTTTCTTTGTCTGACTTATTTCACTTAGCGTAATGTGGTCAAGGTCCATCCATGCTGTTGAAAATGGCAGGATATTCTTCTTTGTCAAGGCTGAATAATGCTCCATTTATATATACCATACCTTTTTCTTTTTTTAATCCTTTCATCTTTGATGGACATTAAGTTATTTCCAGATCTTGACTACTGTAAATAATGCTGCAGTAAACATGAGAGTGTATATATCTCTTTGAAATTCTGTTTTCATTTCCTTTAAGTATACATCCAGTAGTAGGATTGCTGGATTGTACGGTAGTTCTAGCTTTCATTTTTTAAGGAAACGCCACCCTATTCTCCCAAGTGGTTGGACCAATTTACATTCCCACCAAGAGTGTGTAAGAGTACCGTTTTCACCACATTCTTGCCAGCATCTGTTGTTTCTTGTCTTCTTGATAACAGCCATTCTAATAGGTATCAGGTGATAACTCACTGTGGTATCGATTTGCATTTCTTTTGTGGTTAGTGATGTTGAACCTCTTTTCCTGTGTCTGCTGGCCATGTTGATGTCCTCTTTGGAAAAAAGGTCTGCTTAGTTCCTCTGTCTTACATACTTTTCTAATCTTAAAAGTGCGTGTGTTTGTGTGTTCATATATGTGTGTGTATATACTCACACCATATAGATAAAATAATATAGATTATATAACATTTATAATTCACTCTCAAAATTGGGATAATAATGATTACAGTAATGTTTTAACAACATATTATATGCCAGGCACTATGATATAGCTTTACATGTATCATCACTAAAACAATTCCAGCGTTACCATCTGGGGGATATTATTATTTAGTAAGCTTATTAATACTCCAGGAAGTGTTTTCCCAACCACAGATCACTCTTGTTTTTTGCAGCTTGTCGCTGTAATGTCAACAGCTCCTTCTCTGAGAGTTGCGATGCCAGGACGGGACAGTGTGAGTGCAGACCTAACGTGCAGGGACGGCGGTGTGATGAGTGTAAGGTAAGGAGCAGGAGCTGATGAAGAATCACTTCCTCCTGGAAAATGTTCATGAGCCTTCAACGATGTGCATAGTAAATATATGGAGAGAGGAGTTCAGGATCATCCAATTCTATATGTACCAGCACTGTGATCATTGAAATGTTTTTTCCAAAATAGAAAAAAAAAAATTGCTGAACTCTAGCTTTTGACCTTCAACGTATCTTTCCTTGGCAGTCAATTTGTGGAATATTTGTGTAATTCAGATGTTTTTGAAACAAATAGCACATCAGTTTAATCCCAGTCTATGGTGAGTAAAACACTCTTTGCTCTTAGGTTGACAGAATGAAATGTATCACACCCTTCGTTTTTAGCAAATTCTACTTAACTAAAGTTTCCAGTAGAGAAGCTAATCCACATATTTTTAGAGACATTGTTTTTTCTAAAAGGAAATAAAAAAGTCCAAATACGTTGCTCTCTGTTCTTGAGCATATGACCCTGCCTTCCGGATGGCAAGCACCTTCAATCCCTCCACGAGGGCGAGAGAGCCACACTACTTCTTTCTTATAAATATGTATTTTGGTGATAAAGACTGTTCAACAGAACAAGCATTTCTCAGATGGCAAAGCGGCCTCTCTGTAGTCAGTTTGAAAATATCATCTGCGTCGATCTCTTGAATAATATCAAACGCTCTTTTGTTCCTTTGTATCTTTCTATTTTCTGTTGGCTTTTAAAGCCCGGTATGTGGTGGGAGCCAGAGAAGCAGTTCTGTGTGCTGTGTGACTGCAATCCCGTTGGCTCTGTGACGCCGTGGTGTGATGGGACAGGAAGATGTGCGTGTAAATCTGGCTTCGTAGGGCGACAGTGCCACCTCAGCACACAGGTTCAGCGGCAGGAGGAGCGGTCACAGAGAGCGCAGCGGGTGCTGGGGCCTCCTCAGAGGTGGGCTGTCAGCAGCTCCAGCGGGTGCCCTCGGGGAGCCTATCGGGCCTCCGCTCCGGTAATCCCTGAGGCAGTGCATGGCTCATGCCTCCGCATGTCGTGTTCCGTGTGCTGCAGCGGACCTTCCCCGGTGGCTTTGCTCCCCAGTCATGGATGCTCAGTGTGCCAGCTGTAAATGTAAACACTAGGCAATTCCTGCTTCCAGCCTTGCCTTTGGAAGGAGCTATATCGGTGTATTTTTAAATGTATATTCAAGTTTCATCAAAGTCTCAACTAACCGTGGATCTGGAGAAAGGAAAGCCTATTTGTAGAAGCCTATGATCTTAGAAGTGGGAGGAATTGCAGGCATCGTTTGGAGCAAATTGACCTCTATGAATGAACAAATGAAGGGATATCTAGCAGAGAAAGTGATTTTCCCAAGAAAATGTAGCCCATTGGTCTGATATTCTGCTAACATTTCATCATAATTGATGGCTTTGGGACTTTTCCACATCATAAGTTTGCCCATAGTTACCACAAGTCGCACGTTTTCGCATCCTGCAAATGTACCACATACATAAAGTAAGGAAGCATGTTTTCTACTACAAAAGTTTAGCACCCCACCGCCCCCATCTTAAAAGGCAAAAGAAAGCAAATACTGAAAGGAAGAGAGAAAGGGAGGAAGGGGAGGGAAAGAAGGAGGAAGGAGGAAAACTGGGTCCAGGACCCTGTTGCGGAGTTACAGGACACAAGACTTGCCAGGAAAGAATGACAGCCTGTGGGGGGAGTAGCAGGTAATGGATAGAAGAAGGTGAGAGTAAAGGAAAAAACAAAGGAGTAGAAAAGAAAAGAAAAAAAAAAAAGCATTATTTCTAGGTTCTTTGTTGATATTTGAAGAACACTAGTTCTGATACCAGACTGCCTCAGGTCCAATCCCAGTCTTACCACATCCTAGCTGTAAGACTCTTCCTTCACTCTTTCTGTAATTCACCTGCTTCATCTGTAGTGGGACCCATTGTGTAGGGTTTGTGTCAGTTGGATCCTTCAAGAAGCAGATGTGAAGAGATTTGGGGGGGAAATGCCTATCAGAGATGAAGGAGGAGAGAGCATGACGAGCAGGGAGACTTCTGTGGTGCAGGCCAGACGGAAGTGAAAGAAGGGGAAGGAAGGTTGGGTTGGAGAAGCCTCATTCCTTAAATTGTTCCAAAATGCCAAATGCTTGCCAGGCCAAAGGGGAATGCCTGAGCACGCTTTAGCCATTAGAGAGGCATCCTGGATTGGGCAGGAAGGCTCTAGTAATTTATTGTCATCAGTCATTGACTTGGAGAAGCATGACCTGGGGTGAGCTCTTCAGTGGATCCACAAGAGAAAAACTGGAAGATGTCAGCCCACCACGTTCCCACTGCCGATTAAATTACTTGACATTTCTGGGCCTCAGTTTCCTCACTCTGTTGAAAGGTGATGGAAATAACTACCTCCCAGGATTGTCTGGAGGATTAAATGAATTCATGTTTGCAAAGGGCTTTAGAACAATGCTTGGCACCCAGCAAGCACAATGCGTAAGTGCTCATTGTCATTATTACCCCAAGTGAAAATAATTTCTGGGAGATCATCAAACTTCTCATTGACACTGGATGGGGACTGTTTCTCATGTTCATTCTACCTCATTAATCTCGATTACTGACTAGGAATGTCTACTTTTTGAATTTGTTTACTACAAAAATTTTCCCTAGTCTCTGAATTAAATTTTTGTACGTTAAATTCATTAAAATTTTGTTGATGAAATTTGTTTCTTTGGTGTAACTTAGCTCTTTAAAGTTACATTATTTAAATAATTGAAAAGTATGGTAGAGATATATCTTCTTACATATTTTTTACATAATGAACTTTGAAATTTTCTTAGTAACTCTGATTTGGAAGTTTATTTAATACTGTATAGATATATCCATTAAAAATACGTAGATATGCCAAGTGAAAAAAAATTTAAGAAATAAAGATGAACTTAACGTATTTTCTCTACAATTCAGATATCTAAGTTAAGAAAATTTAGAAAATATATGCAAAATACTTTGCATAAGAAATGCAAATATATTTATGATTTGAATTTTTAAAAACAATTTTAATGTAGTACGTTCTAGTCTTTTTCTATGTATGTATGTTTCTAGTTGTGTGTGTCGAATGGTGTGTGTGTCGTTAGAGGTATATGATTAGAATAATAGTGTGTATATAATTTTGTATTCTGCTTTTTGAAATTTTGCATAATGCTATGTCCTAAGCATATTCCTATCATTAAAACTGTTTCAAAACAGGATTTTAATGTTGGCATATTATTTTATAGCATGAATGCTATAAATTTAATTTAACTCATTCAACTTTCTAACACTGAGAAGTTACTCTCATAAATAATACTGTAATGGGCATGCTCATACTTTAACCCATTTTCTCAATTTCTGATTATTTCTCTAGGTCAGGTATCTAGACTTCTACAGCTAATTGTTTTTTATAAATAAAAATCACGTATGTCTTAATCTTTCCTTATATAGTGAAATTTAATCTCAAAATTGTATGTTAAGCCATTTGTTAGAACTGATACTTTCTTCTTTATTTATTTTTTTAAATTTTGTTTCAGTATCAGTAGAGTTAACATACAGTGTTACATTAGTTTCAGGTGTACAATATAGCAATTCCACAAACACACTTTCTTCTTTAATCATATGATGACATCTGAATTTCAACTGGAAATAAAAATAAAGCCAGCAGTAAATACAAAGATTAAATGATTATTGAACTCCATCAACCCATTTTATACTTAAAAACCAAAACTGTTCTTAGCTATACTCATTTTAAGAGAGTAATTTTCAGTGTGATTTTGTTTTCTAGAACTGTTTTTCATACTGTTAACAATAATGACAAAAATATATAATGAGCCTTATTTGTTTCTCTTTGGGTGGCTCCCATTAAATAGCAAGATTTATTCATACCAGGAAGTAACTGTTAAGTCTAATAATCCCAAATAAGAATTAGTTTTTACAAAGAAGTAATTTCCAAGACTAATTTCCCAAATTAAAATATCATAATAATGTGACACACTTCCTATTTTAAAATACAACCCTGTTGTACTTTAAGTAGGATACACACTTTTCATTTTTCTAGTAGAGGTAATTTTTAATCCATCCACACTTTCTAACATCCTCACTGGAGGTCAGATAACATGTACTTCAAGCCAAAGCTGGTAATGAAAACCAATCATAGAAAGTTATTTGTTATGCATAGATAAGAGATATGCCTAAGAATAACTCAACAGAGAATAAAAGTTTTCTTTCATCTACCTAATCTGGTGCTTTGATGTGTGCCCTCTCAAATCAATTTCAGTTGTTAAAACGAAACCCCAGAAACTATATGTTCGTAAACCAATTATTTTGTCAGTGTACGCATAAATCGCTAAGTTATATCTATAATGTAAGCCCTAGAATGATAATTAGAAGAATTTATGGAGAGATGACAAAAATTAGATCAAATATGAGAGGAAAAACATTAATTTTAACTGTAGGCTTTTGGTCAATAATATCGAAAACATTTTTAACAAGCAGAAGGAGTTCATAAGGTGTCAAATTAATCAATTCAGATTATTAGGAATGAAACAAGTAAATGTTTCAATTAAAATATAAGTAACACCCCCTAGCTTAGTTCCCCACATTGCTGTTAAAATCTTGGAAAGTATAGGGAAAGACTGGTGACAATATATCAGACAGAAAGGATAGTACCCTAATTCTGCTGTAAACTCTGATAAAATTTTAAAGTAATCATACACTTCTTTTTGGATTTTGTAGAAAAGGATCCATTAGTCAAGTTACAACCTCATTGTCCTAACA